>NW_013666990.1:3271-11220 GCF_000517525.1 Limulus polyphemus | reverse complement strand
TTACATCACTTGTGGGGAAAGTTTTGGAAAGTCTGATAAAGATGCTTTGCAAGGTCATTTAACAAAGTTTAGAATCTTATTGAATAGTCAACATGGTTTCACTAAGGGAAAATATTGCCTTACAAATCTTTTAACATTCTTTGAAAGGGTTACTGCTTATGTAGATGAGGGTAAGAGTGTAGATTTGGTGTATCTGGATTTTCAGAAAGCATTTAACAAGGTGCCACATAAAAGGCTTGTAAAAAATATTATCTCTATAGGTGTGGAGGATAAGTTAGCAAATAGGATAGAAGAGTGGCTGGATGGAAGAAAGCAGAAGGTTGTTACAAATGGAGTTCAGTCAAATTGGATTAATGCCACAAGGGGGTACCTCAAGGCTCAGTCTTAGGACCTTTCCTCTTTTTGATTTACATCAATGATATAGATGAAGGAATGGTCAATAAATCACTCAAATTTGCTGATCATATTAAGGTATTGAGTGTTGCTAACTGTGAAGAGGATGCTGCTTTACAAAAGGATTTAGATCATTTAGTGAACTGGACAAATAAATGACAAATGGGTTTTAATTATAATAAATGCAAGATAATGCATGTAGGTTATCATAATTTGGATGGAAATAACCTTAACAGTGTCATGAAAGAAAGGAATCTTATTGTAATAGATGATAAGTCTCTAAAGCCATCCAAGCAGTGTGCTGATGTTAGTGGTAGGGCAAATAGGATTTTAGGTTGTATCTACAGAACTATTGAATACAAGTCTAAAGAAGTTATAATTTCATTGTACAGGTCACTGGTTAGGCCACATTTGGAATATTGTGTTCAAGTCTTGGGCTCCTTAACTTAGGAAAGACACTGAATTGTTGAAAAGGGTTCAGAGAAGGGATACTAGAATGGTACCTGGGATGAAGGGATTATCATACGAGGAGAGGATAAAATCTCTCAAATTGTTTTCTCATGAAAAAAGAAGAGTTAGAGGGGATCTGATTGAGGTGTTTAAGATTGTAAAGAAAATTGATGGTGTTTATGCATCATCTTCTTTCATACTCAACAGTGAGAATAGTAGGACAAGGGAACACAAATATAACTTTTGGCAGGGTAGGAGTCATCTTCAGCTAAGACAGTTATTTTTCTAAGAGGATAGTTGGCCTTTGGAATGGATTGTCTTAGGATGTTGTGGAGGCAGTAAGTGAGTTTAAGAGAAAGCTTGACAAGTAAATGAATGATAAGGGCTGGTTTTAATATATTTTTTTAATTATTTATTAATAGTTTTAGTTTGGTTTAAAGGATGAAACAATCGAGATGGACCAATAGGTTCCTTGTTGTCCCAAAACATTTTATGTTTTTAAAAATGTATAATATCATTGTTAACAATTCAAAATTTTCTAGAAGGAACAAAAATTAGCCAATTCAAAAGAAACATGTATTCCTATGTATTCACATGTGTAGGATGATAAATGTTGAGGAAAAAATCATATATTTCATGGGTTGAAAAACTAGAATCAAGATAAAAGAAACTGTTGAAAAAGTTTTTCATATATCATGATTATAACTGATGACTTTAAATTATTAGTTACCAAAATTTCTCGCAATATGGCAAGGATGATGTACCTCAAACATGTCAAGAGCGGATTTCAATTAACACCAAAAAATGACATCATTATATTGTGGTAGTATATGAAACATACCAGGTGTTTCTTTTTCTTACAGTTTAGGAAGGTAAACAACTTTTTAATCATCAAAATTTGAAATTTTTTTTCTCTTACCCATCTTAATGCATGTGTCAAATGTATAGCACTCAAATAACCAGCTTTGAACTGTGTTGATTTTATTATTTTCCTACACTGAAAATATATTTCCCATATATACTTACCTCTTCTCGCAGTTATAGTTATTCTCAACTTGACTACCATCTAGTGCACAAATTTTCACTCGCCACTAGCCTTGATACTCCCACCTAATTCCACATGGGTCAGCTGCATTTAATCATCAAATTAGCATGCAATGGTCCTCCACCAATAGGAGTGTGACAAACCCTCCAATTGCAGCTCACTCCCTCTATGCAGTTGAACCCAATCTTTACTAGTACTGAGAGTAGGCATGAAAAACAACACCATAAGTGGGGAGGATGGATGGGAAGTTTAAGAGGAAGTAAGTATCTGTTAGAAAAACATTTTCTGTGTAGGAAAATATTAACATCAACACAGTTCAAAACTGGTTATTTGAATGCTATAGATTTAACACATGCACTAAGATGTGTATGAGGAGCTAACACGTGTGATGTTGCAATCAAAGAGTGGAAAAGGTAACAATGTCAAATCCCTAAGGAAGAGGAATGTGTGTAGGGTTGCTAGGACACATCAGACCATAAACAGGATGTCAACTCCAGTCAAAACCAGTGGCACCATGAGGAACTCAATCAACCATGGCACAAGGAGGGTCCTCAACCATTCACCTCAGGTCTAGGAACCAAAAAGGAAGAGGAGCCTCCATTCCAAGAACCTAACACATCATGAGTGCAAATCCAGAATAACCTGCAACAATAAACCCCGGGAATGTATATCTGGACAACATCGGGAATGTAGAAATGCAACATTGAGGGTCAATTCCAGTCCAAAACCAATCAGCATTGGGGGATGTAACATCCAGTCCACAGTAGGAGGAATTTCCTAGCCCACTCACATGTGAGGACTTAAGTTGGTTGGTCCAGTTTCAACCAAAATCAGTCTCCCAGGAACCAACATCCAGGTAGTGGTAGGAGAGAGGGTTTCCAGCTGGAGATGTGAATTGCAAAATAGATCCAATCTAGACTGGCAGCATCCATCAGATCCAAGGCAGGATGATAGTCACACCTTCTACATAGGCAGAATGCCACCACCTTAATCTCAACTGAGTGGAATTGTGCACACTCAGGAGAATTCCTCCACGATCCACCATCCCAGTGGCTATGAGCTGGTAAGTGGTAAGGACTCCCATTCTGTTCCCAATTCAGCAATATAGGGATAATTAAAGATGGGCAGCAATCTCTTTCTGCTTTACTTGTAGAGCAGGATCCATAATATGTAAAGTAAGCCCTTGAAATAAAATAACTTACCCACTCAGAGTTGTACTGATGTATGGTGAATGGCCACAGGGGGAATACAATATCCAGCTAAGCAGAAAACCACCAGATGGTGCAAGTAGAGTGACTCAAAAGTGTGGGGTGTGATCCACATGCTAGCTTGGACAATCTCCTCCAAAGGATGATTGAAATGAGCAGCCAAGGACAGTGTGAGGTGACAGATCTGATGGGATGATACACAGAACAATTGGAAAGATTCAGGAGAAAGGGAAGAATATGCAATACGGATAACCTGATGAACCCAACCAGTTATGATGATAGGAGAAATATCATGAGGAATGGATGGATTCCAATAGATATACAAACAGGAGCGATAGTAACAAAAGGGTGCTGTGTGCTACCCGTAACACTGTAAAGCATGGACCAGAGCAGGATTAAATATGGGACATGGAAGGTAGGGAAGTAAAAGGAGAGGAAAATAAATGGCAAAAACGAAATGTAGATGACAGGGCTGCCCTATAACTCACAATGGTTGAGAAAACCCTTGCCAAACAACCATGTAAAAAATCAGATACCTGAAAAAGGAGAGAATCCATGCCAGATAGACCAACAACAGAATATTCACCACTTGCATTGAAATATAGTCATGGATGAGTAACAAACAGTGCGAGATAACAGGCATGCTACATATGTGGGTAGTTCTAAACCCCTCACAAGGGACTTGACAAAAGCCATGCAAGAAGCCGGAGTATGGAAATGGGGGGATGAAGCATCCCTAAGTGAGGTTGTCAGAGGAGGGACTGGGAGAGACAGAAAAGCAATGGATGTTGTTCCTGGAGAAAGGAAAGGGGATGGAAACCAATGTTGAACGAGCCATAAAGGAGTCACAAGAAGGACCTGACATGGAGTAGATTGGATGAGAGAAATTACTCAGGGTAGAAGACCGATGGGAGAGTAGGTACAAAGTAAAAGGTCCTTCTAATCCTGGCAGAATGCATCCATGGCCGAAACTAAATGATGTGAACCAAAAGAGAGACGAAGCTTTGCATTCAAATGAGTGCATTCAGTTGGGGAGAATCCAATTGAGAACACAACCATCAGAATATCTGGGGTCGAGAGACCACTCTGTGGGTAGATCTTATCGAGATGGGACAAATAATCCACAATCTGTATATGACAAGCCAGCAAACAAATTTGATGGCTTTGAGCTCAGAAGAGGAGATCTAGAATGTGGGAACATAAGGACTGGGATCAAATGCCACCTTGATTGGTGATGTAAAAGACTACCATTAAGTGGTCAGAAAGAATCATAACTGTCATGCACAACTGAGATGACAAAAAATGAACCATCACTCGACAAACAGCAGGGAGTTCCAAAAGGTTAATATGAAAAACTAACTCCTAATGATATCAAAAGCCTGAGATCTCCTGTGTGTTGCTGCATGCACCCCATCCTGACAATGAGGCATCTGTGAAGATGTGGATATCTGGATGTGGAGGAAGAATAGATAGCCTCATTGTTGTGTTGTCCCTGTGTAACCACCAGAGGAAGTTGGACCAAAGAGAAACAGAAAGGGATATCTGTAAATCCAGAGGCTTCCTGATGAGATGCCATTTATCTTGTAGTACCCACTGTAAGAAATGCATGTGAGCATGGCCCAGTGGGATAAGAGCTATCTTTTGAAGCATGTCTAAATTAATATTCCTGCCATAAAATTTGTAAATCAACTAGCAAATGCAGAGCTCATGTTACTGTATCAAATTACATAATGCACTGACTTCTTGTGAGCTGCTTGTGAGTGCACCTCCTGAAAAATTGTTATCATCATTATTATTTTTTTTTACCTAATCTAACCTTATCTAGCCTAAAAAGTTTCTAATTTTTACATTTTACTTACTTTTACAATGGCAAATAAAGAATACATATGAAAACAAGAAACAAAGCACTTACTTCAGACTTCTTTTTTTTGCTGTTGACTGTTTATGACATTTAACCTTACTTTTTTATACTAATGGTACTATTACACTGAACAATTTTTATTTAATTAAATAATGCACCAAAGAACACAGAGTAATAAAATACAAAAAGCAGACAAAGTCCCATAAGTATCACAATTTTTCCGGCTTTCTAACTATGCAACAAGAGCCATTAAAAATTCAGAAAAGCTTGTCAATATGTCTCCCGTAGGGATAAAATTTGAACCAGAAGTAAAGTAGACATTTCTCTGTACAGAAAACAATGTAATATAAAACGTCATTTGATAGATTAAAACGTTGGCTTTCTATTGGTTATAAATAATATAGTACCACAAGTCAGAGAGAACTACTGGTACTTTCTGAAAGAGAGGATGTAACAGTTGGGTGTGGCATCTGATTTTCATTTTGATGGTTCTGTAACTAAATAAAATTGAAAGCTTTAAAAATATGCTTTGTAGGAGTAATAACAAGATTATAATGAGCAATTTATGTTAAATTTCATACTACTTAGAGGGGTGGTAAATAAATTAAAGAAGGGATGCCTAGAGATAAAAAGTAATTCAGGATTATTTTTAATACTAACATATAAAATCAAGAACTTAAAACTTATATGCTATTAAAATTTGGATTATTAGCTACTTTTCTATGCCAAGTTTATTTATATACCATGATAACAAAATAAATTGATTAAATTTTGAACATAACTCACTAAAACCTCTTGACATGCACAAAAAATGATGCTATCCTGAAAGATTTAAAGGAAGACTTGATAAATATTTGAAATAAAAGGGCTGGCTTTGTGGCATGCATAAAGAAAAGTTTGCATATAGAGGCCAGCACTGAATGAAAATAGCTAATCTTGTGAAAGGAGATAAGTATCATATCGGAATACTCCTTCATTCCAAACACCTGGGGAAAAAGCTGTAAAACTGAAACAATTGGTCAGAAACTAAATAAACTGGTCTAACTGCTAATAAGCTATAATTAGCTAGTAAAACATGGGGAAAAAATTCATAGTTTTTATGTAAAATAAACAGAGAAATCATGTTCCAACTGTAAAATAAAGTAATAATTATGTATCTCTAAGAACAATTACATGTAAGTCATAGCAAATTATATGTTGAGAGTATTCTATTATATCTAAATAAAACTCATCAGTAAAACTGCAACAACCATTCAGTTGGGGGACAAAGAATTTATAAATTAAACAGATGTAGCTTTACATCACTATTGCAACTTCCCAGAGCAAAATATTGATACCATTCAGTTGGGGAACAAAGAATTTATAAATGAAACAGATGTAGCTTTACATCACTATTGCAACTTCCCAGAGCAAAATATTGATACTATTCAGTGGGTGGACAAAGGACTTATAAACTTTACATCACTATTGTAACTTCCCATAGCAGAATACTGAAACATATATAATACTATGTGCTGCATCTTCATCATTACTTAACATTTTACTGTTTATCTAAATCTCTGAACAGTTTATCAGTCAATCAATACTCATTGATACAGTTTTGTCAAAAGTTCTGATTTTCAAACATAAAGCAAAATTTTATACACATTTCATAAAGATCTATAAACAATTAGAATGTGATCTAGAAATTATATTGAAGTTCGGTAAAAAATTTTACTTAAAATAATAATTCTTAGTACAGCACATCCTATGTCAAAACATCAATTCTAATTTTACCTTTCTCAGTTCCCTGACTGACTCCACAGCACACCAATCAAACTCTACAGAACTACCAATACGATATACTCCAGATCCCAGAACCATGACAGCACCACCTGGAAAGTCAATGTCGTGGAACTTGCCATTGTATGTCAGGTACAAATAGTTCGTGGAGGCTGGCCACTCAGCTGCTACAGTGTCAACTTGCTTCACAAATGGAGTGATACCTAAAGCTTGTCTATTTTTACGGATCATTCTATCTGTACTGAAAAGTTAAGAAGAACATTTAAAGGCATCAAAGTAACTTTTAGTTAACAGAATTATATATTATAGCTAAAAGAAAGAACATGTAAAGGCAATACTTATTTTCTGTAAACAATAAAATGAATAAATAAAAGACAAAATGTTAAAGATACCTAAATAATAATTCTTTACCTTAACTTGCATAAAAGTTGCTTCAAGTTATCAAAAATTAATGATTTAAAAATAAAATATATTGTATATATCATATACTACACTCCTATAGTTTTCTTGAAGTCTTAGAAGTCCGGCTCATTCAAAACTTTGCCATCTATATTGTTATACTAGTCTTAGTTCTTGACCATAATAAAAGTTAATGGTGTATACTGTTATCTATGAATATCATGGTAAATTTTGACACATTACACATCAGTAGGTATTCTCTTTCAACCATTTAGTTTTAAGATAATGAAAGTTTGATATCACATCCATCAGAAGTCCTGTCTTTCCAGAGTTAGGAGACCAAATCAATCAAAAGAATGTCATATTTCTTTTAACAAATGCTTTGTAATTACTCTTTTACACACACTTCTTTCAATCCACTTTACTCATTTTTAATGTTGAACAAAAAGAAATTCATAAAATGTATTGTAATTTCATTGTTTGCTTCTTTTACTAACAATAAATTTAGAAATTTAAACAGTATTGCACATTTAACTACCTGCGACAAAGAAAATAAAGTATGTTATGTTTCCATAAAAATATCTTATACTGCACTTGCTGTTCTTTCAACGAGAAGAAAATAATTAAACTACTGTGATCCTTACTGGCAGAATAAAAATTTGTTAATGCGTATCTCATATAACATTACAATGATCCTATAAAATAGACCAGACGAACAAATATTGTGATCGTTACCTGCCAGAATAAAGATTTTTTAATGTATACCTATAATACATGCATAAGATTACAAAAGTTATATAAAATGGCCCAG
>NW_013666990.1:0-2315 GCF_000517525.1 Limulus polyphemus | reverse complement strand
TAGATTTCTCTACCCTGTACAAGTTTTGGGTATCTTTATGGCAAGAATACTGGAAATATAACAGAATTAATCAAAACAAAGTTTTGTGAGGAAAGCTGAATGTAAAACATATGCAGTACAAAACAGAAAAAAATTAAAAGAAACTGATCCTTCAAAATTCAATAGTCAATATATTATCTACATGTTATTGAGCTATAAATTAAGGTAGGTTGCATAAAGTTTTTGTTTGTTTGTTTTTCAGAGAAACTGCTCCCTTACAGATATTTGACAAAATTTATATGACAATAATTTTCACATTACCTAAAACAATAGTTCAATTTTGATTATTTCTTCTTTGGCCCTACCTTTCAACACATTTAGCTATCTGTCCATCAGAAAACCCAAGTTGTTTGGCTTTTAGAAGGAGTTCTGGAGACAGTGATTCATACTAGAAAACCAATTATAGCAATTAGTTACATATTTTAAACATATTTTCTGTATTTCATTAACATCTTATGGTTTTTAAGTTCAAAAATTCATGGTAGTATACATATAAATAGAACAGGACATGAAATTTGGGTCTCAGCATTTTAAAAGAACAAAAAAAGTTTCTATAATACAAAATCTCTAAATGAAATCATGCAGCTATACAGTAGTACAAAATACATAACACATATGTGCACTCTAAAAGTCTGTAAACAATTTCAATATCAGAATAAATGGTTATAAAGAGCTACATTTAACAAAACTGGATGATATATTAGGCTAAACAGTGTATTGATTAATCTTTTTACATATTTTTAATTTTATAGTTTTTATTGTCTGGCTTGTATGATTTACAACATATGCTTCAAACAAACAAATCAGAGTGAGAAGACATTACCAGATTCCCAAACACTCACCTGTTACATGTGTGAAGTTCTGCACTCATTGCCTAGTGAGCTAAGCCTTGTTAACTGTCTTTCCTAATTACAAGATAACAACTGTCATATGCTATGAGTGCCAACTTTGCTCACTGATAATTTACAAAATATAGATGTCTTGTTAATATATAATGCTGCCAATTTCCAAAGGACTCTTGCAAGTTTAAAACTGATCATAAGCTATTTTTATTAGTTAGAAACAAGTACATCAAATAAGATGATATGGCTTTGAAAACCTTCTTGAAAGTGAAGGAAAGATGGGCAGGGCTTCTGTCATGGGTTTGGAAAATGTATTGGTATTTCACTAAATGAAGAAGTTGGAACATTAAAACTGTACAAAAGACATCGGAATTGTTTACAGATTGTGTCTGCATAACACAGACTGGGTTACTGGAGTTATACTAACCAAAAGGAGAAAACTGGGAGCACTTGCATGTGATTATGTAGACTAAGAATTTTTTAATTATTTTATTTTGAAATTAATATTTACACAATATAAAAACCTGACTTGAAAACTAATTCTGATACTAATTTTACTGACATAAGTTAATAATAAAGTTGTTTATGGAAATTTTGGAAGTGTAACTGTATGAAACTGTAAAAACTCAATGTGCAGAAGATACAAGCCACCACCATAGGATTAACTAAGACAATGGGATGACATACTAGAATATGCAGCACTAACACAATCCTTCCTGCCTTCAACCAGTGAAAAAGTATTTCATATCTGCTTCAGCTACCAGAGAGATTGAATGTTACCAGAAGCCTATTAGTCAAAATACGGCAGAGAAATCTACAATAAGTATTGCATAAAGATACCCAAAACTTGTACTGGGTAGAGAAATCTACAATAAGTATTGCATAAAGATACCTAAAACTTGTACAGGGTAGAGAAATCTACAATAAGTATTACTCATATCTCAATACAGAACAATTCTGTTATAAATTAACAAAATTTCTTAAGTGATTTGTGGACTGAATCGAATACTAGTTTTACTGAATGATAAATTGGAAATAAAAAAGTTTTTTACATCTGCAGTTTGTACAAGCAGACACAAACTTTACAAACATCCAGTTAGGAGGTAACTTTTAGTAGCTGGTTGATTATTTAATATAACCGTTATAACCTTATGTTTGTATTATAGATATGCAATAGAAAAATTATGTCGGTAAGGGTCACAGTAGTTGTCCATCTGGGTTATTTAATATAACCGTTATAACCTTATGTTTGTATTATAGATATGCAATAGAAAAATTATGTCGGTAAGGGTCACAGTAGTTGTCCATCTGGGCCATTTTATATAACTTGTAATCTTATACATGTATTGTAGGTATACATTAAAAAAATCTTTATTCTGTCTATAAGGGTCACAGTAGTTGTCCATCTGGGCCATTTTATATAACTTGTAATCT
>NW_013666989.1:281849-288236 GCF_000517525.1 Limulus polyphemus | reverse complement strand
TATTATTTATGATTTTATCTTTATACACAAGTGCCAAAATACTATAATGATGTCGTGGTTGTTTCCAAGAGGTTTTAAGCTGGTTCTTTCTACTGGCGTCAGATTCTGTTGCGTGAGTTTGTCGGTTTTTAATAACTTAGATGCTTCTTCACTAAAGTTACCTAAAAGGTTCATTTATGAACCAGTTTTTGGTTTATTTGGTAAGTGTTTCAGCAAGGTATTATTTTTTGGAATTTTGAAAAATTCTGGAGATTAGTATTCTTGACTGACTTCGATTGAATTAGACGAAGATTCCTCTGTAGTCCATAAAAATGGGTGTGGCTGATTGGATTTGTAGTTTGGCTGTATTATTAGTCTTCTGCAATAGTACACAAAATTTGTTTTCGATTCTAAAATAGAGATGACGATGGGAGTAAATGCGAAACTTAGAACTTTGTTGTTTGAGGTTGTGTAAGTTGAATGTCCAAAAGGTTTATTATATTACCTCGTTAAGTGACGGTCTTTATTTCGATGAACTGTCTGGAAAAACAATGTATTTAGCTTTTCGTAAACCTCTTTTGATTGTAAGTCTTTTAAAGTACGTGTTATGTTAATAATGGTTGTATTAAAGTTAAAATAGTGTTTTAGTCTAAAGACGTGCAAGGTTGTTTTGGAAATCAAGCTGTTTCTTGCAGAGAAATCTCAGTTATATATCCTTATCATTTATAATTTGTTGAGATCGCTCTATGATATTTTTGATTTTCATATCGTTTTTGAGATTTTTTTATTTATTTTCAGGAATGTTGGAAGCAGACTCCTGACAAACACACATACGCGCGCATTACGACAAACAAACAGCAACAACAAACTATAACACTACTTACGAGTCATTAGAAATTATATAGAACACCTAACTGTTTAATGGTATATCAATACTTAACACCTGCTACACGAGCCAGCCATTTCTGAAATGTTCTAGATGTGGTTATGAATATCATGGTTTAAGTGTAGTGACTAAGCTAAACCGTGGGTTCAGGTTGAATGAAGAGAAAATTATTCGAAGATATCCCAATTGATTTAACATACCAGCTGAATCGGAGATTCGTCAATTCCTGCATAAAAAGCGAAACATAAAAAAACGGGCACAATAGTATCATTATCTTCAGAAGGGGGTATTGGAATCATATGTAAGAAATCATTATTTTCAATATTTTGTAAAACTAATGACCCAAAGATGCAACGTTGAAGTTATTGCGATGCCTGATGCATTACAGATGATTTCCCTAGCAATTCTCAAATTAAAAATGTAATTTCTGCAACGAAGAGTAAATATAAGAAGGATGTTATAATGCCCAGTATAATACCAATATATAGATATCATCATGTCATATTTTCAATAATATTTAGGTTTTTGTTTGTCTTAGATGTTCTGCCGAGTTTCATTTATCTAGATCTATCTGAATAACCCTAAATAACCGGTTTTCGGAGTGACCTTCATGTTAGCCATCCTAAGCTCAGCATTAAGAGATGCTGGGCTGGCTAGTGTGGTGGGTGTTAAAATATAAAAAGTTGTTACGCAATATTACGTTTTATTCTAAGTTTGTGTACGTGAAAATGATAATATAAGCGAAAGAAACGTCGTACAAATAAGCAAAAAAGTCAGAAAAATCCTACTAATTAGATTATAAAATTTCGCACACAGATCTCATAAACCCAGCCTTATATTCTAGTTAGATTATTATCTGTTGATACTGATTGTTATATTTACCTTTGTTGTTAGTTGTTAAACGAACTTATTAATTTGATCATTTGTGTACTTGAGTGTTTACTTTTCTTTTCACTAGTTTTCGGGGTTTGTATTTATGTATTCATTACTTCAGGTCGCTAGATCTTTACTTCATCTTGTGTGAGTGAAAGTTGTGACCTTTGTATCTTGTAAGTTGTTTGTACATAGTAATAGTTGCAAGATCTGTGTTTTCTTTTTATTGCATTATGAGCTCACTTGATTATAAGAGTTATAATTTAAACGCTATTGAACTATTTCTATATGTTTTGTGACTTGTATATAAACTTTAATTTTTGGCCGTATGTTTTTAAATATTTCTGCTACCGACTTTATTGCTAAATTTATGAATTTGACCGCAAAGTGTACATATTTCAATTTCATTTGATTTTTTAAACATTTCCAGTTTAATTTTTGAAGACCAGTATCTGAATTAAAACACCCCCTTCCCTTGGCTCAGCGTTATGTTTGGGAGCTTATAACGCCAACATTCCTTATTCGATCACAGCGGTGGGCACACCACATTTAGTCAATTGTATAGATTTTGCCCTTGATATCAAACAAACAAACTAATCTACACCTCCATCTTAATTCAAACAATATTTATTCACATTTTAAACACCAATTATATATAAATAAACAAGTAGTAAAATAAAGTGAGTCGAGCTTGATTGCTTATTCACAGTCCGTGCAGAACGTAACACGTGTTTTTGTCATTTTCCTGTTTTCTTGAAGCTGGAGAAGAATTATTTGCATGGCCAGGTGGTTAGGGCACTCAACTCGCAATCTGAGAGTCGCGGGTTCGAATCCCTGTCCCACCAAACATGCTCGCCCTTTCAGCCGTATGGGGTGTTATAATGTGATGGTAAATCCCACTATTCGTTGGTAAAAGAGTAGCCCAAGAGTTGGCGGTGGGTGGTGATGACTAGCTGCCTTCCCTCTAGTCTTACACTGCTAAATTAGGTACGGCTAGCCCAGATAGCCCTCGTGTAGCTTTGCGCGAAATTCAAAAACAACCAAACAAGCACCACATATGCTCTTTCGGCTCTTTAGATTTTTGGAACTATTGTTAAAAATTCCAACTAACACTCTTCTTCAACAATAAAAATATCTTTGTTTTGTAACTTCACCTATCTGACTTAAAGCTGCAGAGACTTTATAATTTACCTTAATAATGTAAACTTTTTGGTGATTCGTTCTGCAAAACGTAATGACTTTTTATTGAAATTACTTCAAATAGATTTAATATTATACGATCATAAAATTATTTTAGAACATACAATGTAGCGTAAAATATGGAAAGCGATATCTTGTTAAACATTTTCCACATGCGTATAGCATTGAAAACAAAACTGTTTTGTAGAATGGTCCCGTTGGTTATCAATACTTATGGTGACTGCGGAGCTTACTGTTACAGCAGCATGGATAGAAGCAATGGATGGAGCACCAATATCACCAGCACCGTAGATGTAGATAAAATTAATTAAATCGTGCTGATGTAGGTCCTGCGAACCCTCCAGTTGCACAGCGGTATGTCTACGGACTTACAACGCTAGAATCCGGGTTTAGATACCCGTAGTGGACAGAGCACAGATAGCCCATTGTGTAGCTTTGTGCTTAATTACAAACAAACAAACCGTTGTTTGTTCTTTTAAGTTTAATTATTAGTCATGTGTTACATATTTGTTTTTGTTTTTTTATTTTGTCGTAGACTTTTGTCATTGTTTGAAGATTGCTTATGTTTGTAAGGGTTAAGTGGGGCTTGTGTGTAGGTTTTCATACAATTATATTGTGATGTCACATGTCGTAAGTAATCTGTGAAGTTGAGCATGCTCTGTATGTCTTTCATTGAAGTTAAGCTATGAGATCAGAAGACCTCATTTAAAAATTTTATTAGGTTTTAAAGTTTGAAGTAACATAGACTAGAGGACCATTCTGCGATACAAATAGGGGAGGCTATGTTTCTTAGCTGTACAGCCTAACTTTCCTACCCTCTGGTAATTGTTACATCAGGAAACCTTATGTTTTGTCGATGGCAATGACGCAATATGGAAAAATGTTTACAGAAGTCGGCAGCTAAAGTGGGCCAATACTTCTCTCAGGGTCGATTTACTCATACAGGTCTTTACGTTAATAAACTAAAAACATGTTTAGCGATCAAGTTTACGATCTATGTGAGTTTGAAATCATATTCAATATACGTTAAGCAATTTATACGGTGAAGAGATATATATAAAATCCTAAAGGCCAAAAAACGTTAAGAAGGTTTTTACTTCTGTTACACATATGTGTTTTTAAACCGCTGCTGCAAACCCTTGGACGATACACTTACAAGACCGTTGAATAAGAATATAGCGTGAAGAATTAAGTATGTAAAGAGTGACAGGTCAGAAACTAATACCACAGCTTTACTGGACTGTAACCATTCAATTGGCTCTTTATAGCTTAATTTTATTTTTGGGAAACTCTTAAGGTGTTTTTTAAACCAGCATCAAAGTAGCATATTTGAAATCACGTATGGATTAAGTACAATCAGTATTAATGATAATTATCAAAATCCAAAAATAAGATAACCAGTCTTTTGTAACGTGGTAGAGAAGTTTAGCACTGAACAAAGCACATGCTTTTTTTCCCTCCAACGATGGAGTCCCATAGTTATGTGCAGCCCAGTTATCATAACACCGTCCCTAATTCCAAACACCGACCATATGGGACAACCAGCTAGCGGCGAAAACTTTTATTTTATTATTAAGAATTATTTTTTATATTTTGTTTTTTTAACACCCAGAAAAGTGTCAGAGTTCTTAAGTAGACTCCTCCTGTTTGCATATGTCAGCGTGAAGAGAGAAGTGTCTGCGAGAGATCTGATATCCAACGTCCACTGGCAGAGGCTTTTTTTTTGGCTTCTTTCACATCCTCCACCACTCCTGTTGGTGTGTGTGAGATTCTTGTAACAATTATATCGTCAACATATCTACAGGAGTGTCACTACCGAGCCTTTTAGTGTACTGAAGTAAAAAAACTCTCTGTTACTTTCTGCGATACAACTGGTCTCCATAGGAGGGATCAGTGCCTGTTGGTGCAGTCCCTAGGATTATCACCTAGTATTCAACTCAAATGATGGATATAGAATATGCTGGACACCAGTTGCTATAAATGGAATTTTGACAAATGGAGATCTGAAATTTTTGAAATCAGCTCTGGCTTACCAGAAGTAGGATCATTGCTCAATCCCGTCCTCTTCAACGTATACACAGCTGATCTGAGATGTGACCAGTGACCTTCTGGCTGTTATTGTCCTATTAACTCCCTATCTTTTACTTTTCTTAACAACACCATATGATAATTTGCCTTCCAGAAATCTCATTATTTATATACCAACAGTGAGATGTAGCTTTACTTGTTGTTGGGCAGCTTCTAAGTCCATTGTAAAAGCTTATGGCTGCTGAGCAGAAAGAAATGGTTTTCTTACATGTGCACGAAATAAAGAAATGAACAAGAAAATGATTATACGACACCACTATATCAGGCCAAACTTTTATTGTGGTACACCACAACCTTTAGATTATTTTAGTCAACAATAATGTTATTATATATACCTAAGGGGCATAAATCCCCAGCTTAAAATAATCTATACAAGTTTCTGTACTACTCCCCCCCCCATCCCATCTAATATGGTCAGTCAACGAGGGCATGACACAGAAACATGGTCAGGCAAATATAAGTCTATTGAAAAACTACTGTATTATGTAACCTTTCTATAAGCTAAAAGATTGGCACAAGTTACTAATTACACGCAGAGCACGTGAAATAAGAAAAGTATCCTAATATACCTAAATAAAGATATTCTTCACAATTATGGAAGGTTGAAATTAACAGGTCTTTCTACTTCAATAACTCTTTCATTCTGTATTGAAGTACCTTTCTAGGCTCGAACCTTAAAATTAACCATTACAAAGGTTAAATAGAAGGTTAACAAGGTTAACTTTTTGTAATTATTTCATTAGAATATTTAGTTACACACACAAGCTTCAACAGCCAAATAAGGTCATAATATACAAAAAATGCAACACGAAGTAACATCAGAATTTAAACGAAACAAAATTAAACGAACTAAATAGAATCAAAATCAAAAGAAATAATAAATGCAGAGTTCCTATAATCATTATAATCTTAAATTAAAAATGAACCAAAATCATTAAATATACTGGATGCAAAACTGAATAAAAATTTTGAAGTTCAACACAAAATAAATTAGAATGCACTCTGAGAATAATATAAAACTGTAGAGAATGAAAATAAAACTGAATATAAATTGATATCAAAGAAGAACAGAATTAAATGTAAAATCGTAAAATAAGTAATACAAAATAAAATAAAACAATATGAAGTTGAAACTAAAACAAAACTCTGGCCGAGTATATTGCAAAATTAAATTCAATAATTAAAATAAACTGACTGAATTTAAAATAATGAAATTTGAACAAAATAAACTAAAGACTAACTTTAATCATTATAAATAAAATCAAGTCATTAAAATTATAATTGAACACAAAAATGAATAAATAAAGTCAAAATATAATTTACAAAGTCCAAACTGGCATAAATTTACAAAATCAAAACTT
>NW_013666989.1:278226-280849 GCF_000517525.1 Limulus polyphemus | reverse complement strand
CATAAATTTACAAAATCAAAACTTAACAAAATGAACTAAATGCTACGTTGAAGTCATTATAAATAAAATCAAGTCATTAAAATTATAATTGAACACAAAAATGAATAAATAAAGTCAAAATATAATTTACAAAGTCCAAACTGGCATAAATTTACAAAATCAAAACTTAAACAAAATGAACTAAATGCTACGTTGAAGTCATTATAAATAAAACAAAGTCAATAAAATTAAAAATGAACAAAGAAGTAGATTTAAAAAAGTCATAAGATAATTTACAAAGTCCAAACTGGCATAAATTTACAAAATCAAAACTTGAACAAATTGAGCTAAATACTACGTTGAAGCCATTATAAATAAAACAAAGTCAATAAAATTAAAAATGAACGAAGAAGTAGATTTAAAAAAGTCATAAGATAATTTACAAAATCAAAACTGGTATAAGATACAGAAAGATTAGATGTACAAAGTCAAGATAAAAACAGCATAAATGACTGCACAAAATGACAAAAACTCAATAAAATTGATATAATTAAACTGAAAACAACCATACTTTAAATACATTAAAGTCACCATTAAGATCAAAATAGAAGTTCGAAACAAACAAAACATTAACTGAAGATTAGAATCAGAGACTACAACTTGGATTAACAGAAATCTAACATACATTAGCAAATAAAGAAAAAAAAGGAAAACCTGAAACTGAAATCTATGAGCATGTTCCTTTTCATAATGAATACAGAGCCTAACCTCAATATCTCCACTCCTCTGATATTTGTTTCAAGGTGTCATTTGTACAGGACAAGCCTTTTCTGAAATGAGCATATTCTTGGGCTAATTCGGCGTATCGTGGCTGCTGACAATTCATAATTCCTCTCTCAATGTCCACGTCACTAATCTTTAGAACAATTTAGGTCTCCATTCAATGTATGGCTATACATGCCGCTTTTATCATGTGGTGGAGGGTAAATCAATGTTGTGCAGAACCTCTTTTGTGGATTAGAATTGTGTTGATTGATGACTGACAGTAACAGCTGCAACTTTAAACGATGCAGAGGTTAGGTTTAATACACTGATCAAATATGAGGAAATATAACCAGTGGTCAAAAATCATGGCTTTATATAGCATCAGTCAAAATTAAAACTGTAAGTCAATTCCACCTGTGATAGGCTTGACATTTGGGGACCAATGTAAAGTTAAACATCAGAAACAGTCGGGCCATGATACGACCTTTTTTGGGAAAAAAGTATCTGAACATGATGAAGCATATGTGTTGCTTGTTGCAGCATCAGTAGTGAATGCGCTTAATCTTCAACTGTAAGAGTGCATCTGCCCAAAGCACTGGTGATTGTCCAATCCCTAGAGCTTCTGTGGAACAATGTGCAACTAACCATCGTAATTGCTAGCCAAGCAATTAATCCCAGCCATAGTGATAATAAAATCAATGCTGGAGTCGTGGTTGAGGATTAGAACAGACAAACTGCTCTTCTCTTGCACTTTCTCATCTGACTCCTTTTAGAATATCGGGTGTATATTACCGGCTTCATCTTCCTCCCCAGCTGAGGCGACATCATATATCACAGTGATCTAATTATCTTTTTCCACCCCAAATACCCGGAGCAACCGGTTCTTGAGAGGCTCATTGAATATATCAAGTTTAAGCTTGTTAAGATGTTTTGCTTTAACGTATAATTCATCTGAACAGATAAAATATAGACAGTATATCCTGAACCAAGTTACTTACACACTACTGGCATATATCACCGTCTAACCGATCACCAGACTCGATGGTATGTTATTTCTTAATTGAATGGTATGGTGTCATGTTTTATATCATCCATCATCCACAACCAGGATCATAGTTAGGGGGAGATGATTGTCATTAACAGATATTAATGCTGGGTAGTGCCATTCACAATTCATTCCTGCTAATTACATTAAAATGGTCACAGAACAACACACTGATGTACACGAAATGTTCTGTTATTCTATTGCAGCGTTACTTTTAACGTGGCGCATAAGATGTACAGTCTAGGTGCTATTATGTTCTTCATACTGGAAATTCGTATTATATGTCCAGTAAAGCAACAGTTGTTAGAAATTACTATAAGCGTTCTTATTAAGTAATATCATCACTTTACGAGCAAGACATCAAGATAAACCAGCATAAGACGTTACATACCATTAAAAAGTGACGTGTTTTCTTTTAACTTGGTATAACTTGTTATAACTATGTTGATAAATAAATAACAACTTTTGTGAGCCTCTTATGCAGTCTAAGTTAACACTTAAACTGACACATTAGTTTATTCAAATTTCAAATACACATTGACCAAATCCTTATCATAGCCGAGAAATGAAATAAATAAATAAAATGTAACAAATAAAAAAATATTTATTACAAAAGTTGTATGAATTGTTCACAAATAGTAAACGCAACACAACTGAGCCTAACTAACAGAAACAAATACAGTACTATGGAGTTGACTTTGTATTGTTGCACAAAAAGAAATATATAGTTAACTGCACATATCGCAATTAATAAATAGGTTAAACAATCGCCTAGTTTTTTAAATATTATTATTTTAAGAGGATGACGTCTCCGGCTAGCGTTTAAATTTCTCG
>NW_013666989.1:259612-277226 GCF_000517525.1 Limulus polyphemus | reverse complement strand
TGGGTGGTGACGACTAGCTGCTTTCCCTCTAGTCTTACACTGCTAAACTAGGGACGGCTGGCGCAGATAGCCATCGTGTAGCTTTGGGCGAAATTCAAAACAAACAGAGGTATGCTAATATCTTTATATACAAGACAGTGCAAGTGATTAGGTTTCCTTTCTGTTGTGAGTTTGTTTGTTAAACGTGCCTTGTCTGTATATTTTTAATTCATTAATAATTTGGGTATCTACTGTGATAGGGAATCGTTTTGTGTTAACAAAACATTGGGTTATGTGTGTAACTTCTTCATCTATGTTGTATGTGTGTATAAAGAGTATGCTAAATTTAAGGGACTTTTTAGAATACCTAGGCTCTGTTGGATATATATTTATGTCATGTATAACACGAAATGAAGAGTCATAACACTACTAATATGAATGTATTTTCCGAGGCTGTGATGGATTACATATGTATTTGTCATGTATAAACCGAAATGAAGAGTCATAACCGTAATCCATCAGAGCCTGGGAAAATACATTCATATTAGTAGTTATATACGTTTAAATAGCACATTGAAAACCCCATTTATGGGTGAATTAGCCGAATTACCTGCATACTAAATGTAAAGGTCTCATACAGCATTCACCAGCAATTCTCAATCGTGAAGGAAGCAGGAAAAGCGATGAGTCCAAAAGTTGCGATGGTTGCAGGAGCACTAATCACTCATAGAGCAGAGTATAAACAACATTTACGACGGGAGCGACTGTATCCAAACCTACCGATCAAAGATGGCGTCATAAATACCAGTCAATAAAAAAAAATAACATTTCCAAGAGATCTTTGGTTGTAAACACTGACAGTTAAGGTGTGTTTTCTAGTAATAGCAGCAGTGATAGAGGCGATGATAGGAATACCACGAGACCAGCAAAGGCAACAGCAACTAGGGCGTACAGAAAAAGTGCAAATGAAAACATTATTATATTTCTAATATAAGTTTGTTTGTTTTATGTTGTTGTTTTCAGACTGTGCTATGAAACATATTGAGAAGCAGATATCTTTAATAAGGAATATGAACAGCTATTCCGACATTTAATTTAAATTTACAACTTAATTAACAGCATCCCGGTGTTATTTACTCTCAATGTAGTTTCAGTTACTAATATTTTTAAGTACTTTTTATACCGTTACCAGTCTTCATTACATTGTTGGTTTATTTTTAATTTCTCGCAAAGTTACACGAGGCCTATCTATGCTAGTAATCCCTAATTTATCAGTGAAAGATTAGAGGGCTATTCTTTTACCAACGAATATTGGGATTGACCGTCACATTATAACGCCTCCACGGCTGAAAGGGAGAGCATGTTTGGTGGGATGGGGTTTCGAATCAGCGATCCTCAGAATGTGATTCGAGTGCCCTAACCATCTGGTCATGCTCACATTGTTGGAGTGTCTTGATTTCAGTAGTACTTGTATCTCGACAGCTGAAGCGCATACATTTATAGGCTTGTTTTTTTTAACGTAAACCTTACACTGTGGGGAATCAATCTCGGAATTTGAGCTGAACATGCTCTAAACTTACCGGTGATTTACTGTTCCAATGGAGCACTTTTTTGGGAAAAACAATCTTTGTATAATGTGTTCACTTGAGGAATTAGTTTGTAACTTGATATAATCTCAGTTTTAAAAGAACCCCAGATTTTCCTTTCATAAAATACGCTTGAAATGTACAGTGATGAAAGGTGAGTTTATTTTTGCAAACATAAAAAAATAGAAATATGTCAAAGGCAAAAGAATCCACAAAAATATCTTGTTGTTTTTAAACTTAGTTTATTGTTGTTGTTTTAAACTTTGTTGTTCTTGTTGCTTTTTAAACTTAGTTTATTGTTGTTGTTTTCAACTTAGTTTGTTGTTGTTGTTGCTTTTTAAACTTAGTTTGTTTTTTGGAATTTCGAGTAGAGTTACTCGAGGGCTATCTGTATTAACCATCCCTAATGTAGAAATGATAGGCAAGAAAAAAGGCATCTAGTCAACACCACCCACCGTCAGTTCCTAGAATATTCTTTACCAACGAATAATGGGATTGAACATCACATTAAAACACCCCCACGACTGAAAGGGCGAGCATGTTCGGTGAAGGGATTTGAACTCATGACCCGCAGATTAGGATTCGGACAAATTGTCAGTCGAGTGTCCTAATAACTAGGCCATGCTAAGCCTAAACTTAAGCGTTAGTGAAATGCTTATTATGCGGCTGGACCTGTTGCAAGAAACTTAAGATTGATTTATTATGCACGCACAAAACTGGCAAAACTGTAATTAAGTTTAGCTCAGAATGCAACTATTAAGGAATTTACCATTCTTGGGAAACTTGCCAGGAAATTCTCAATGATATACGCTTCTCACGTTCTTTGCTATTACCTTGAGTATGATAACGATTTTTCACTCTTTTTAAATTGTTGATCTCTACACAGCATTGTTAGCCGCTGAGGTTATTGTTTCGTGGGACTTGTTGGCTTATCTTTTTTTTTTTTGCTGAAGGATATTCCATAGAATTAGAGGACGGCAACAAAAGAAATTAGACAACGGTAGGTCACTTTCATCACACGCGTATTATTGTATCTGGCCCATTTCTGACTCAGTGTAGTTTAGCGAAACTGACCTTAAACCTCTTTTTATCTTATATCAAGACTGTGTTGGACGTACTGCAGCTGGTTGATCCGGTTCTTCTGGATTAAACACGTAACATATAACCTGAACATTATGATGTCCTCAAAAATATCAACTAGGTCAGTATCAAGACCCTGAAACAGTTTTGTCTACTTGTCTACTTTAATTCTTCTGTAACACTCTTTTAAGATTGCATCATTACTTATGAGTTCTCAATACAAGGTTACTTGTAGAACAACTTCTTAAGCTTATAGTCTATCTCGTTTTCTATCTAAAATTGTTAATTTGTTGAAAGATTCCTTAATTAGAAATGGATATCAAAATGACACTAAGAAAATACATTCATATTAGTAGTGTTATGACTCTTCATTTCGTATTATACATGACATAAATACATAGTAATCCATCAGAGCCTGGGAAAATACATTCATATTAGTAATGTTATGACTCTTCATTTCGTATTATACATGACATAAATACATATTATGTCATATTCATTTCAACAGTTAATGATGACCAGTTTTAACTTTTCAATATTTGTAATTTTTTTCCTTCTTCAAACCTCGCTGGAGACCTGCACGGCCTATCAGACCAGCACGGGCAATGGCAGTAAAGGCGCACAGAACAAGCTGAAAATTAAAGACAATAGTTAAAACAGTGCAATTTTTTTAGCTCGAAGAGAGATTAATTTTTTCTGTTGACTTATATTGTTTAGATCTCCCTTATTAAGTACTGTAATTGTATTATACCTACATATATTCAGTCACATTTTTGGTGAAGAAAGATATTTCCAATCTATATATTTGTAATCGTTATATGTTTAAAAAATATTCTACAATGATATTATATAATCCACGAAAGGTTCAGATACTTACAAGAACCTTCATGACTGAATCTAGTTTGGCGTGGCTGATAAGCTGC
The DNA here is from genome assembly GCF_000517525.1 of Limulus polyphemus. Lineage (NCBI taxonomy): Eukaryota > Metazoa > Arthropoda > Merostomata > Xiphosura > Limulidae > Limulus > Limulus polyphemus. The sequence continues at coordinate 273,658 of NW_013666989.1, read as the reverse complement.
ACTAACAAATTAATCGCTGAAAGCTGATAAAACTGTGATAGATATTCCGATCTGTTACCTTTTATATGTTTGACCTGTCTAGCTTTGTACGTTTTTACTGGTCCTTGTGGCCAATGATCACGTTACTTGTTTCACCTTGTTCGGATTTTTCTATTGAAAAACACAAAATATATTTAATATAAGTATTGTGAATTATCCATCAGTATATAAAATAAGCGTATCCTTGAGACTGTTTTTGTTTTTCATATAATCTAAGACATACCTCTTAAACTTCCAATATAACATTCCTCTTAAACTTTCAATGATAGTTCTAGTTTGTCCAGATGACGTCCGTGAGTTACTAAGTGTTTTCGGTTAACCAGCGTGGAGCGTAAGCAGTTTAACTTTTCTAACCTCGAGATTAACAGTGGTCCACCTTGCTTCAATTCTTCTGTGAACAGTATTGCATCATTGTCATCAACCTCAATACAAGGTTTTCCGCTGTACATTTTGGCTACATGATAAAACACCTACGATAAGACATTTAGGAATTCTGAGCAAATATTTATTGAGATCGAACAAAACGAGAACAGAACCACTGAAATTTGAAGACATTCGCACATTTAATTTGTAATTCAAGATTTCCACAAAATATTGTGGTAAATACACACTATGTTAGATTCTTAATATTATTTAATGTTGTCATGTGTCACGAAGTAGTTAATGATTATTCTTCTTTAAAATTTTTTGTCACTTATCTATGTTTGTCATTACGTGTATTTTAATTCTATAATCCATCTGTTTCATACGTTTATAATTATCGTTATTTCGAGTTATTTAACTCTTACTTTCGCATTATATTTTTAATCTGTTGTGTATATGTTAAACATCATGCGGATATATATATATATCATTATGTTCTATTGTGACACACGCTATAGGGAAATATATTGTGTTATGTGTTACATCTACTCAAGTTTATCCTCTTCTAAGTACTGTGAAGCTAGAATATATTCGCAAAATGATAGGACATTCTTAAAATAGGATTAGTTTATCATAGTTAATCAGTAGGTTATTAAATTAAATGACGTGTTGTCACAACGATCAGATGAATAAAACTTTCGTATTTAAGCATAATTTTGATTATGTGATCTCCGAAATATCAATTTTTCTTTAAAGTAATTCAGCATATTCATAGATTAAAAGAAAGATTTATCTGTTTTGAAATCGGATAAAAAACAATACTTGTGCATACGGGGTCAAATAAAACCAACTTCTTAGGTTACCTAAAGATCTATTATAACTGGTTATGAAAAGCATCAGCTTTGAGTTGGTTTGTACAGACATCAAATCGATATGTATTGTTTTTACAGATTCATGAGGCGGAAACGTTTTCGAATGATGAACAACACAACCACCAAAGTCATGAAAAATAGCATATTCATTGAACGTTTATTGTTATTTTTAGGTTTGAATTGTTAAAGAACTCGGTCGTTGCCACAGCTATACCTTATATTCTGATCCAGAACATCTTACGAACGATGGTGCCGTTGATTTATTTCCAAAAATCATCCCAACTGTTTTGTCATGATTATTTTATGTGTTTTCAAATTTTGTTCCTTAAATAATTATTATGCTTTTGATATTCATATTATTGCCACGTGTATTATCTTATAGATAGATTTATTCATTCCTTGGCCCGGCATGACTAGGTGGTTAGGGCACTTGAGACTCGCAATCCGAGGGTCGCGGGTTCGAATCCCCGTCACACCGAAACATGCTCACATGTAAATCCTACTCCCGAATACTCACCTCTAACAGAATTTGGAAGTGTGAGAAACACCATACAAAACTACTTTTCATTCCTTGTAATATTAAATCAGAATTGGGAACCAATACTGCAGTTAGTGTTTGGGTTATTTAGGAGAGCAACTACTGTTAGTTGTGACAGTCAAGCACCAAGTACGTTGAATAAGTATGTAATAATCATGTATTTAATTAGATCCTTGGCGTCGGTAATAACAGTGATAACTTTAGATTTCCCAATCACTTCTTGAGTAATTAAGGACAGTGATCACCGCTTATCTCATTCCCAATGCAGAAAGAGCCTAATTTATGTAATATATCACAGGATCTGGGGCAGAAATCACTTATACCACTAGTACCTGTACTGTAGTTGGTATTAGTTAAATACTATTAATGTTAATAGCTATATTTATAAATCTAAGGAGACTCGATTCATTACCCAGAAATACGGAGCATCACAAGATCCTGGCATTAATCATATTTTGTACGTTATTCTCTAGGACAAAAATACTCCCTTCTCTAAGTTACTCCATTACCAAATCTTTCAACATGCTAATCGTAACGCTCTTTGGAGCACTTCTCGTAACTTGTCATTGGGCTAAAAGAATTAAAATCTAATCAAATAACACCACTTCATGGTGCTCAGTGAGAAAATGTTTTTGAACCCAGCTAAAATCCCTTCAGTTATTCTTTATCGTGCTCTCTCGGGTCACAAAAGTAGTTCCAAGCCAAGGATTTCAATATATAACATGTCTTCAAATTTCAGTACCCAATTTCTAGGATAGTACATTCACTTGGTCGTCTTATTATGCAGATAAAACTTCACTAATGTTAGTTTTTTTTATTAGTAATCAACTCTTAGTAGCATTATAGAAATTAGAAAGTTTTCATTAGTTGTCTTTAATAGTAATGGTTGCCCCGCTTGTGTACTAAAGATATATATATATCTCCTTCTAATAAAACTTCTACACCTTCAACTCTTTCCACCTCAAACGCGCTTCGTTGTTTTCTCAAAGTTTGATTTGTTGTTTAATATTTTCATGTTCTCTTTCCACTGTTTAAATCTTCCTTGAATAGAAAGAAGTTACAGCAGCCCGAGGTATCTCTAATTTCTGTTTGCTATGTGAGATTGTGTTAAGTTTCATTCAGTTATAACCAGGACTAAACAGCTACTGTAACCGTTGATAAACGTGTAAAAACCAACATTTCGTGGAAATATATATATATATATATATATTATCTGGAGCCAAATGTTGCTTTTTATTTACAAATAAAGCTAATATGCTCAACTCCACGTTACGTACTCTACGAAGATAAATTAATAATTTTTATTATATCGACTGAAAACGTTCTTGTGGTGTTGCTTTTTCGTATAACTTACACAGAAGTTCATTAAAACTGAATGTCAAAGCCGTGGTTTTTACACAAAACATTCGTTGGCATAAAGATATTTATTAAGGTACAAAACATCGGTTAATAGTTCCAATTTGCAACCAGAATACTTAGAAACCAAGTAATATTTCGAGGTTTCTCAGTTTAATTCTTTCGATACATCATTACCTTTAATTTTGAGAAAATCTTTCAGAGATGTTTTCAAGTAAAAACGAATTTTTATTTATCGAATAAATATACAACGTAGTCTCAGAACCGAGTACACAAAAAAGGAGAGTATACAGATATGGAACCAGATAGAGAGAATCTGCATAAAAACTGAAGATGTTTCAGATCTCAAAGATTCATTGATTACCATCAAGACTTACTTAAAAAAATATGTTTGCAGATATGGAGTTTGAAGGATCAAGTCTGCATACCAAAGAGTTATTTTAGGTGTCAAGGACTACCGAGAAAACTCTACTTAAGAAAATTTCTTTGATATGGAAATGTTTAGTGTGAAAACTCTAACTCAACCCTACAAGTATCTTAGCCACACAAAGATTGTCACCCAACTCTACTCTGAAAACTCAAACAAAATAAAGTTTTGTTCATTTTCACAGTTGTATGAGTTTCAAAACTGCATCACCAACTCCGTATTGAACCAATAATATTCACTTTTGAACACTTCTGACTATGGCCAATAACCTTTTTTTCTATATCCTAAATCATAGTCACGAGTCAGTGCTTGTGAAAAGCACACAACGCTATAACGAAGTAAATAAGGGAGCACACAACGCTATAACGAAGTAAATAAGGGAGCACACAACGCTATAACGAAGTAAATAAGGGAGCACGCAACGCTATAACGAAGTAAATAAGGGAGATTGGACAAATTATTTTTGGACCATATCTAAAAACAGATGAGAAATACAGAAATAAAACTTTAAGAATACGTTTATTCTTCTTCCAAGGAATTTCTAAATAACTGAATCTCTTAACATCGTTAGTCCCTTAGTTATTTTCATATCATTTAAAAAAAGTAATTAATTAATGCCTAAGCGCCAGAACCTCAACCAGTGATTGACATACCAATCACACTGAAACCTTATGTGCTACGAAACTACCTGGTTTATCAAGCTGGATTTTCTCTAGATTTATTTTATAAACTACAATAATTTTTAATAATGCAGCTATAGCTATTATGATTCAGTGTACTGGTAAAAATTATGACTCCATACCATAGTAAAACTTATGACTCCATACCAACATAGTTTCAGTAGAAAGTGTGGATTTTTAAAGCAGTCAAAATCTGATGAACGAAATGCATAAAGAAAATATACGTAACAAAGCGTTTTGGTATTTTCATCTCTTTATGTTGGTTCTACCAATAATACAGAATTTTAGTGTGCTAGTTATGTTCAACATATAATAAAATAAGTGTTTTCATTCCACAGTCATACCCCAATTTAAAAGCTTTAAAACTTTTTACTATAACTTGGAATGGATGAAGGTCGATAAATGTTCTTTTTTCTCTTTCATAAACGAACCTAATCCTCAAAATTATATCACCCTAATACAACTTACATATCATTTTGATTATGGTGCATACACACACTAGTATTTAAAAAAAAGCCGCAACGGATATCAGAAATAAGAGACCATCCAGTGACAAATTTTACAGAGGATAGTTTGGACAGCAGGATTCAGAGTTTAAAAGCTCACCTCGTATAAAATACCACACTTTATAGTCAGCAAATTTAGTGATGATAAATATTTTATTATTTTCCGTCAACTCTTTATAAATGCCCCCCACTGGCACAGCGGTATGTCTGCGGACATACAACGCTAGAAACCGGATTTTGATACCCGTGGTGGGCAGACCACAGATAGCTCATTGTGTAGCTTTGTGCTTAACTTCAAACAATAGGTCCTGCGAGTATTTTCGGAGCTCCCGCTGGTGTCATTGGTACTCGTGCTGGTCTTGCACTGTTGGTCTAGGTGCTACTGGTATCATCGGTGCTAGTGTTCTTGGTACTCGCGCTGGTCTTGCACTGTTGGTCTAGGTCCTACTGGTATCATCGGTGCTGGTGTTATTGGTACTCGCGCTGGTCTTGCACTGTTGGTCTAGGTCCTACTGGTATCATCGGTGCTGGTGTTATTGGTACTCGTGCTGGTCTTGCACTGTTGGTCTATGTCCTACTGGTGTCATCAGTGCTGGTTTTATTGGTACTCGTGCTGGTTTTGCACTGTTAGTCTAGGTCCTACTGGTATCATCAGTGCTGGTGTTACTGGTACTCGTGCTGGTCTTTCACTGTTGGTCTAGATGCTGCTTATATCATCGGTGCTCTTTGTAAAATTTATTATCTCAAAACTAATAATTTTGATGGCAAAGTTTTTCAGTGTCTCACACACATACACTTACCTTTAAAATTCCTTCACATCTTCTACAGTTTAAAACAGTTCTTCGTGTCTAAATGGTATTTATGTTACCTTCATTATCTTATTTGTGGCTGTCTGTAAAAGCATACTTATAATAAGAATGTTAATTCTCTAAATATTAATCTTGTGAACGATGTTGTACGTTTCAGTTGTTTCTGATTTTTTAATAAATTGTATGGATAAAGATTTTATATTTGCAATAGTGTCCCTTACTCCTGTCATTACGTGACTACAACCTACCTCAAATGTAAGAGAAATGTAAGTTTTTGACGAATAAAATATTCAGAAATTTTGATCATCTAAACAATCTTTATTTCAAGCGGTACTTACAGAATCATAAAAAACACATGTAATTCAACAAAAATCCAATTTCAACGAGATCCAAAATATAGACGCTTATAGAAAGAAAGATTTAGCTTCCAGTGACAGCAGCTGGAGCGGCAGCAGCACCAACGAGACCAGCAGGAGCACCAATAAGACCACCAGGAGCACCGATGAGACCACCAGGAGCACCGAGGAGACCACCAGGAGCACCAAGGAGACCACCGCCACCACTATCAGCACTGATAATCAGCGAGCTCTTGGGAACGGTGGCTTGTTGGGTGGTATTTACGGCGCCCCCATTGGCTTAGGTGGTTTGGGTCTAGCTGCTATATCAGAAGGTATGTCCCCCCCAATAATTTCTCAACAAAATGCTGTGTAAAACATATAATTAAACATTATTATTCCTTTGTAGGTATTTAAAACCCAAAGAAGTTATATAGGTGATAGCATTACATTTGGCTGGTCCAAATTATTAGGTTGACTATTATTTATGTATTTATGCAGGCTTCATGATTTGGAAAGTGTCAAAATGCAGTAACATTAATTATTTTCTTACTAGCTGGTACCCTAGTGGCCAGACCGAGAAACAGTCTTGCCTTGGCACGCGCTTAAGCCACGCCCGCCAGTGATAAGATCGAAATTCTATGTAGATTTTCGTTATTATTCGACATTGTCATGTTTAATAATTATATTAATTACGTGTATTAAAATACCATTAGTTTAGATTTTGTTTGAACAATAAATACATGACGCAGTAAAGTTACTCTCGGAAGTAGCCTGTCACAGGTTTGTTTACAAAACGACTGGATGAGATTAATATCGTCTGCCAGACACTCAAAATAATGGTATGTGAGAATCAATGAATAAGAAACGGTTATAACCCAAAGTGAGCATAGCTCAGTTTTCATGTAAAAAGGTATAGATATAATTGTTTAAAGACATAGGTCCATTAAATTAATTCTTTACAATCACACAGGCCTTTGGGACCATTCAGAATTTTAAACTAAGGTGTGGATGAATTGGCTCCCCATTTGAAAAAAATCAGTACTTACTTGGGTTTTCAGTTAAAAGTTAACAACCCTTCCCAGGTTACTCATCAAATATGTGACGTGCTCAAGTATATGACACTTAATGTTTCAGAAAATGATACTGTTAACAAGGGAAAATATTAAGATTTATGTGTTCCATTTATTGAAAAAACAAAATGAGGTTTTATTGCTACTCAGTATATACTTTAATATGTATGAACACTTATGCTTACTTTATGTAATTGTGTTTTGTTGTTGTTGTTTATGGCAAACTTCTTCGACTTGGCCACTGCAAAAATATTGAAATTTGAACATTAAATCGGCTTATTGATAGAGTATTGAAAAAATGCTACTGATACACCAACACAGTCAGAAATTCTGAATGATCCCTTTTCTTAAATTGGCTCTTAAGTAGGCCTGGCATAATTTTTAAAATGTTTTCATTAGAATTAACCGTAGCCCTAATTAATGTACTTTTAGGAAAAAAATAAACATTAGAAAATAAGTCACTAATTATGAAATCACCCGGATGATGCTTTATGTAATTGCATAACGCGGCTGGCTCAACTTGGCTAAAGAAAATAGCTTAGGCCTATACATTGTTATAAAATACGCTCATATAAGTATGACCCAAACAAAATGATGGATATGTTACGCCTCTGGTCGTTTGTTAATTTCCCGTATAATTTATTTCGGATGAAACTTTAGCTATACAAGTCTTTTCTTAAATAAAACTAGTTTATTCTTTCTCAATTCAACTTTGTAATACACTTAATTTCCACAGTCACGCACACTATAATTCACAATGATTCACGCACTTACTTACGATCACTACCGTGCTTGACTCAATTGTCCGTCTTTATCTCTTCCTGTCTGCAATTCAATTCCGATTGATTAGTCTCACGTTAACCGGCGCACTTATATACAAGAATAGAGGGCGCCTAGCACATACTGGATTATTCGTGATGTTCCCCGATCCTTTGAGAATATCATGACGTGTTACCAGCGTCACGTGACTATCGCTGTCGTAACAGATATATAAAATGATGCAACTTATGAAAAAAAATCTACAGTGTAGATAATTTAAAAATTACAGGTACAAGTGAGAGATGATTTCACACTTTTGCTATGTTGTCAAAAATGTATAATACCGATGTTTTTATCATATTGTGCATCATTGAATGAACTTTGAGTTAGAGTAATAGAGGATTTCTAGCTGGTTGTGCACAATAAACTCAATACAATACTATTTCAATGTTTGATATATAACATTTTTCACAAATAGGTAATCGAAATGCAACGTGGAATTCGGGAAAAAGATACTGCATCAGTGAATTCTAGAAAAGTAGCTTTGAGTGCTATCCTGAAAGATCGAATAAGAAAAGATAGGCTTGTCATGTTTCATGAAATAATGAAAAAGGACAATTTATTAACACTGCTTATGTCTGATAACATACGTTTTACCGTTAGTACAATTAGAAATAGGAACTATTTATACAATGCTGTATCTATATATCTGAGAAGGAATGAGTCTTTAGCACCATGCTTGCGAGAACTTACTGCAGCAAAATTTTATCTAAATAGTGCTGATTATTTGTTAGACAGCCGCAAAATGGAACCTATTTTGGTTAGATACAGGACTGATGATGGTGTGCACATTGACCTATTGTTATCTGACAATTCATCCACGTCGTTGTCAAGGTAATACAGAACAAAGCCTTAGTTACATGCTTCAATTTATCATCGTCAGGTCTTATCCACATGTGTGCCCTAGCTGAGCTGTTAGTCCAGAAATGTATAAAAAGCATGCTTTCCTGATGTATATTACGTGTTAATTCCTTTACATGGGAAACTATCCACTAAGGCTGAGCGCAACATTTCATCGAAGATTTTGTTCTTGTTGTGGACACGAAATGCAGCCTTAGACGGTACTCCTGGATCACTCTTTAAACCAAATTACTTCGTTCCAATATTTCAAGACAGCAGGGAAAAGAAACAAACAGGACTTGATACTACAGCACTATCCAATAAAAAGGTACGGTGTACCCTAGAGGTATTTCTAACAATAAAACCACCAGTTGGTACACTGGTATGAGTAAGAGGCCTCCAGTTCTATACCTGGTCAGTTCAGTGGTGTAGCACGTCACTCTAGAAGTAAGAAGGGGCTACTCCTAGACCTGGACAGTCCACTTGTCAGTCCAGTGGTGAAGCACATCTGTCTGAGTCTAGAAGTAAGGAATGTGCTATTCCCAGAACTGGTGATTCATCAGATGATGACCATAGACAACATCAAACTTATAATAATAATTTGGGCTCTACTTCTATTTCACTGGGACCTATAGAACCTTCAACTCTACTAAGTGATGATGCAACCCCCATCAACAAAAATCAAACATCCCTTTAACTACATTTGGATGTAAGAAAGGTCTTTTAGTAAGCTTGGTTTGCAATGTGGCCTTGGCTACGCTATGGTGAATTAAATGACAAAATGTACTGTTACATATGCATAAGAGCATACAAGGAGCATAAACCATCAGCATCTAAAGTAAACCATGCTTTCATAACTTTGTGGTTTAAAAACTGGTCTAAATGAATGGCTCAACAAGAAAACAGATACCCACACCTCACCAGAAATTCAAAATGAAATATTAAAAACCATGTCATTGAAAGTATTAGGTTATATAAGTTCATCTTTTCATAGTTCTCCGTTTTTCCCTAATGTGAAATGAAACTACTGACATAACTAATCTTGAGCAATTTATTTTGTGTTTCAGACATGTTGATAATAACCGGGGAGCAGAGGAAGAGTTTGTTGGCCTGTATGAACTCCCACAAACCGATTATTTAACAATTACAGTAGTGATCAAAGATGTCTTAGTCAGGGTGAATTTTACATTACAAAAAGTGAGAGGACAGTGTTACGCCGAAGCAGCAAACAAGTCTACTAAACATACTGGGGTTGCTGCTCAAGTATCATCAAGGAAATGAAGAGCAATTTACACACATTGTTATGGCCATTCTGTAAATTTGGCTAGTTTTGATACGATAAAACAAATTGAATTGATGAGAGAAGCTTTGGATAACACTAAAAACATCACAAAACTTATCAAGAAATCTCCAAGAGGATAAAAGGAGACTCTAATCTACCCTTATTTGGCATGTACGTTTTTTGTCCTTATAGATGGACAATGAGAGCTAAAGAAAGTTAATTACACATTGCTGCTAGAAATGTGATACAAGTGTTTAGAATATTTCCAATACGCAGAGATGCATGCCAGCATTTGCGGTATACCTATTTATTTGCATAAACTTGGCTTTCTCTTTGGTGTCATGCTAGGTGAGCACCTTTTCAGACATACAAATAACTTGAGTCGTTCTCTGCAAAAACTTTTAGTTCCAGCTGTTGAGGGACAACGACTAGCTGCCATGACTGTGGTTACATTCAGATCACTTCGAACTGAGGAACGATTTTACTAGTTCTTTGAAGAATTATTGATTTAATAATTAATAATTAATAATTTAATTAATAATTTTTGCCAATAAGATTCAGTGTTAAAAGTCTGTGGGTAATAGAACCAAGGATTTTAGTGTAGTAAGTCAATAAAATTACCAATGACCCACTGGGGGAACAGCTGAAGCATGTTTCTCATATCTATCATTATAACAAACGTGAGCCCTCCTCCCCCGAAGAGCTCAGCGGTAAGTTTGAAGGCTTATAGCGCTAAAAATCAGGTATCGATACCCGTGGTGAGCACAGCACAGCTAACCCATTGTGTAGCTTTGTGCGCAACTACAAATAAATCAAATAAACACGTGATTGCAGGAATATGTTCAAATAAAAATTTATCTTAAGTTATGAAGATAGAAATGTGTTTGTTTTTTTCGCTACTCTTACTCTGGGGACATTACTTTTAGGGGAGTGCGGATTGGATGAATTTTGGCAGTGTTTAGCTATTCTTAACTTTTCAAGGATTGATAGGGGGCCTTTAATTTGATTATTAAATACTAACATCTACAGAACATGACCCATGATTACATGTGAAATTTTGAAGTAAAATATTATTAATATTAGAACGTTATGAAACCTTAATTGTACTGAAACTGATTCACAGGAAAGATGTGGATAGAAATTAGTTAATCATCGATTTAGGCTTATACAGTTTTGTTAGCGTTGGAAATAAAAGTATACAAGCCTGCCCAGTGGCACAGCGGCATCTTTGTTAACTTAATATGCTAGAAACCGGGTTTCAAAATTCGTGGTGGGCAGAGTACAGATAGCCCATTGTGTAGGTTTATGCTTAACTACAAACAAACGTATACAAACTTACATATATGTTTTAAATTTAAACTATAGCATGCATTTTCTCATATTGTATTCTTCTGTGGCGACTACCTTTCAATAGCTTGTTGTTGAGATCGTTTCATTGTGATTATATATCATTGTATTTCATTTACCTGTATAGTTAGTTACGCTACGCCTTTTTTTCGAAATCGCTTCAGAATAAATGCACAAAAGTCCCAATAGATATCACGTTTTGTTATATTTGTTTTCCAAATTACCTTTTCCTTTTATTGTACAGAAATATATTTACAAGCCAAATGCCAGTTTCATCAATAAAAGTCATACACTTCGCTTTATCCTTAAATATCCTGATTATCTTTTACTTAATTATGCTAATTTTGTTCAAATGCTGTTGCTGGGTGTGCAAGACAGGTTTCACATTTTTCGAGGACCTGCAAGAAAACAAATATAAAACTTAGATATTCATATACAAAACTAAAGACGAATTTAGATATATAAATATATAAGTTGCCGAAACTTGATATATGACTGTTTATACTGAGATATTTAACAATAAACATATAATAGCTTTTTAAAGTTTGGATAAAAATTCTAGCTGCACTGTTATATCGTTTATTCGTTTCGAATTTATGATATATTTTTGTAAATTCTTATTAACTATGTCTTACAGAATGATACAACATTAGGAAATTTAATAAAAATATTGTACCAACCTTTGCTTAATGAAGGAGGCCTTTGGCTGCAAGATGGTTCAATCCTAAAGCACCACCAACTCCTAGAGGACCAGCGATTGCAGCAGCAGGAGCAGCAATAACAGCAGCAGGAGCTGCAATAGCAGCTGCTGGGTCTGACCACTAGTATACATTACAAAGAAACACATTCACACACACATACCTACATTTCGAATCTTCCCACCCATACAGTAACAAAAGGTCAATACCATAGTCACAATTTCTACGACTACGCAAATTACTTAGTGATGATTGATTATAAACCAAAATCCAAAGACATGAAAACTTTCTTTTCTAAAAGATACTATCCTGATTCTCTCATTGACGGTACAGCCACCAAAGCTTGCTCATATACTCAGGAGGAAACATTCAACCCTACCAAGAAAGAACACACCGATCGCATTCCACGTGTGCTAACATACCACCTGACCAACAAAAAGATCCAAGACGTTATACTAAACAAGTACACAATACTTACTGAAGACCCTACCACTAAATCTCTTTTCAAGGATCCTTCCATTATTTATTACAGACATGACAAAAACCCAAAAGAAATACTGGTGTATAGTAACCTTAAAGAAAAACAAAATGATACTCTAGGCACTCACACGTGTAAATCAAATAGGTGTGTCACCTGTCCAAACATAAATGGCACTACACATATACGAGGAAAATCACAACTTTCGACATAAGACAGTTCTTTACATGTACCACTGAATGTACCATTTACTGTATGATTTGCAAAAACTGCAATAGTTTATACATTGGACAAACAGGCCACCGACTTGGCGATCGAGAACGAGAACATCTAAATCATATTAAACTGAGGAACCAAGATACACCTATAGGCAAACATTTTTACCATCAACAACCATACAGTTGGATACTTCGATTCTGGGACTTATTAATGCTCCAACAAACATTCATAATCTACAGTCTGAGAACCCTACAACCATCTGGTTTAAGCGAACGCCTTTCTTTCCTATAGATTCTTATTTTTTGATATATTTTTGTTTCAATTTTGATTTCAATCTCTTATATCTTTTCTTGACTTGTAATATCTATATATAAGATGTAATTTTACAAAAACAAATTCACGCTCAACGTTCAAAATGCTGCGCTTTTTTTTTTAAATTCTGCTCATCAGACAATAGTGTGTTAAGTATCAAATTTGATGACGAGGAACCCACTTTAAGACAATAAACTTTGATGACGGCATGGGTGAATAGCGAAGAAAACTTTATTACAAATTTAACGTAGTAACAAATATACAATGTTTCGGCATTACCTTGTACGTAGAAACTAGGGCAAAAGTCACTTATATCACTAGTATAGGTATTGTAGTTTGCATGAGTGAAATACTATTAATGATAAGAGCTATTTTTATAAATTTTAGGAGACTTCATCCATTACTCCATTCTCTAAGTTACTCCATTACCAAATCTTTCAACATGCTAATTGTAACGCTCTTTGGAGCACTCTCGTAACCTGTCATAGGACTAAAAGAATTAAAATCTAATCAAATAACACTACTTCATAGTGCTCAGTGAGAAAATGTTTTTGAACCCAGCTAAAACCCCTTCAGTTATTCTTTATCGTGTTCTCTCGCGTCACAAATGGAGTTCCAAGCCAAATATTTCAGTATACAATATGACTTCAAGTTTCAGTAGCATTACTAGATTGCTGGGATTAGCTTTTGACAATACATTTTAGGGGCGTTCTGCTGGGGACATAACATATACATACAAGACAACCAGGCACGTGTGTGAATGTGTTTCTTTGTAATGTATACTAGTGGTCAGACGGTTGTCTTGTATGTATATGTTAATGTAGGCACGTGTGTGAATGTGTTTCTTTGTAATGTATACTAGTGGTCAGATGGTTGTCTTGTATGTATATGTTAATGTAGGCACGTATGTGAATGTGTTTCTTTGTAATGTATACTAGTGGTCAGATGGTCGTCTTGTATGTATATGTTAATGTAGGTACATGTGTAAATGTGTTTTTTGTAATGTATACTAGTGGTCAGATGGTCGTCTTGTATGTATATGTTAATGTAGGT
>NW_013666989.1:249823-258915 GCF_000517525.1 Limulus polyphemus | reverse complement strand
TGATTGTTTAATATTACATTATTGTATTCCCCTGTATATTATAGCGAGTTCTTGATTGTTTAATATTACATTATTGTATTCCCCCGTATATTATAGCGAGTTCTTGATTGTTTAATATTACATTATTGTATTCCCCTGTATATTATAGCGAGTTCTTGATTGTTTAATATTACATTATTGTATTTCCCTGTATATTATAGCGAGTTCTTGATTGTTTAAGAAAATTGCATTGTTATACTCACTAACTGATTCTTGTTAGTTTTGTTGTTAAACTCAGAGCCATACAATGGGGTTATCTGCGCTTAACCCACCACAGAGATCGAATTAAACCTGAATTTTAGCATTATAAGCCCTCGTGGCACTATCCATTTAAATACACCTTATGAATATACTAGTAACACTTATCGTTTGACTTGGTACTAGTGTTTTCTATACAGAAGGATTATTGACGATGCGAATCCCTTACAAAGTGCACCTAACGGCGTCAGTTTGGTGTAACGAGAATAGCTTCTACGATATTTATGATCACATTTGATTGTTTAGCAGATTGTTCTTGACACAGTATGCGCGAGCACGAGATCAGATGAGGGAATATTTGTACTTCGCAGCGCGTGTGTGCAATTTATTTTATGCATTAGAAACGACAGTTCCTGCAGAGTAATGTATTTCGACGAAACGTTATAGAATAGTACGTTCGTTACCATGCTGTTTAGTTACTAAATACAACCTAAAAACCCATCAAATAATAATAGATGAAACATTTATAAGCAGGTAGATGGCAACACTTTGAAGACCAATTAAGCAACAGAACCAAACCATATACCGAGCATGTTCATTCCTATATGAAGTTGGGTAAGAGTGAGGTGTTCTGAATCTATTACACGAAATACTTGGAAGAGTGTTCATTATATTTAAACATATGTTGCAGTAAATCAAGAACCACAGGCGATTTGAAACATGAATCCAAAGAGTGATTGCCGCTTTAATAACCGTTCTATAAACAGTTTGTTTTCAATTTCGCGCAAAGCTACACGAGGGGTATCTGCGCTAGCCGTTCCCTAATTTACAAGTGTAAGACTAGAGGGAAGGTAGCTAGTCATCACCACCCAACCGCCAACTCTTGGGCTACTCTTTTACCAACGAATAGTGGGATTGACCGTCACATTATAACGCCCCCACGACTGAAATGGCGAACATGTTTGGTGTGACGGGGATTCGAACCCGCGACCCTCAGATTGCGAGTCGAGCGCCCTAACCACCTGACCATGAGCATACCTTTAACAGAAGTTTTGAAAATACTAGCACGTGAATGTAACTTTAACATAATAACTAAATTCATTTTCACTCCTGGAAGGAAAATTAAACACAAATTAAGAAAAATATATAAGGAACGCACCCGACCCGGAAACATTTACAAAATATAACGTAGTAATTGCTCAGCCTTTTACAAAGGTGACACAGGAGTTAACTTGAAAATCAGTTTTTCTGAATGGAATGTCGCCGCACTAAAACATGAACCTGATATTAACAGAAGAAAAGTCAAAGATATTTACCCAGACATTCCTAGTCTTATCTAAATATTTCGCACAACATCTTCTACATATTCATTCACTTTTTATTTGTTTTTCTACTCTGTTATAAATAAATAATCTGTGGCCCTCCGGTGGCACAGCCGTATGTCTGCGGACTTACAACTCTAGAATCCGGGTTTCGATGCCCGTGGTGGACAGAGCACAGATAGGCCATTGTGTAGCTTTGTGCTTAACTTCAAGCAAACAAACATATAATATGTCAATTCACGCGACTACATATGCACGTGCACAAGTAACTAATATCGATTTTCTAATTTAAATATATTGTTGAATCTTGATTTAAACACAAAAACTTTTTTTTTACCGTTAAAATCTGTGTACTTGAGAATGATCGCACCAGTGATCAAAACCTCGTACCTCTTTAAAAAGTATTCTTCCTTACTGTAAAAGTTGTAATTTGTAAAAAAATACTTAGAATCAGTAAACTCAAACGGAACTACTCAGAAAACAGATGTGTGTTTATTATTATGGTTTGTTTGTAATTAAGGACAAAGCTACACAACGGGCTATCTATACTCTACCCACCACGGGTATCGAAACCCGGTTTCTAGCGTTGTAAGTCCGCAAACATTCCGCTGTGCCACTGGGGGGAAACAGATGTGTTGGTTAACACTCACATTTTTGTTGAATTATGAACAATCTACATAAACATATAAAAAATAAACATAAATCACAGTGACACAGCAGTAAGTCTCAATATTTATAACGCTAAAAAAAACGCAATTCGATGTTCGTGCAAGGCTAATTGTATAGCTTCGTGCTTAACAACAAACAAACATAATAATATTATTGTTTCACAATAAAGCAACGTGTTTAAATAAATAGAGGGTTGGAATGAAATGCACGTTATTTCAGTTTAAAACACACACAAAACTTGTGTGTTTATATCTTTACAACAATAAATTGTGTGATTGTATACACAAATTTGTGTTTGGGGAAAACAATTTATGTTGTTGGTAAACAATGTAATGTTTGGTTAATGTACAATATTATTCTCTACAGTGCGAATTGTTTATATATTATCTGCGAATATATAACACAAAACATCGGGTTTTGATACCCATGGTGGACAAAGCACAAATAACCCATTGTTTAGCTTTTTGCTTAACAGCAAACAAATAATTTGTTCAACTTTATAATATTTACATTCTCGGTATCCATAAAGACCATTTGATCATTCATGTACGTTGGTATAAAAATAAAAACATTTCCAACAAGTCTAATGGAAACGTGTAAAGTAAACAGTAGAAATTTATTCTAATAACCATAGCGAAATTGTTCCTTTGTCGTCACATAGAGCAAGATCATTTTTAAGCAGGAACACTCTATGACTGAGTTCATAGACTTACGCCCACATTTGTCAAATTCACTGGGGAAACATACAAAGCCTTAAATGAATTGAACTGTTTGCACGTTTGAAACATTTTCCTACCATTATCCCTAACGAATTAATAAACTCACAAAACAAAGGAAACCTATTACTTGCACTATCGCGTATGTAAAAGATATTAAAACAATATTGCCAACTTTTGATTCATTTTCTCTGAAGAGTGCACAAGTTTTTTGTTACCCCCCCCCCAGAAAAATACATGAGACCTTCAAAACTATGCCTTAAATGCTGCACAATATTTTACTTCTTGTAGGGTTTAATTGCTCCTTAAATATCATCAAAATAGTCAATATAGGAAGGCAGCGACACACTCGCATTCCATTTTAACCTGATGCTGGCATTGTATGATTGAGAAGACGAAATATCAGATATCTAAAAGAGGACACTATATATATACTCCCTGCATTCACTAGGTTTCAAATCATACTGGGAACGATCAGTGGGGGCTACTTTTCCTCGAGTATGTGGCCTCCATTTCGATTCTAGGATTAAAAATTTAGTGATCAGTTTTTCGTTGCGTCTTACTCGAACGAATAAAAGTACCGCCTCTCTTAAACGTTTCAGATGAACGTCACATGAAGTTAATCTGTATTAAACTAAATTTCCTGACTTTTAAAGGAAATATTGTTTATAAGCGAATATAATAGAGTAGATAGGTTATTATTACCAAAAGTTTAAGAGCTGGATAAGTTAAAGCAAGCATACAGATACTTACTAATAAAACTGTTTTACATGATACTGAACAAATATACTTTTACGTATAGCTTATCAATTTACATCCGTGTATCCATCCCGTAAGAGTGTAATTATCTTTTTAAATAACAAATTAAAACCATTACCCATGTGATAAGGCAGGCCCCAGACTCGTTGCCCTAAGAGTAGGCTATGACATTCAATCCCCAATCCCTCCAAAAGTATTATTCAGTAATTATTTTCACTACATTTTGTAAAACACGTTAATCCTTGTACGGAAAGGTTTGTTTGTTTGTTTATAATTAAGCACAAAGCTACACAATAGGCTATCTGTGCTCTGCCCACCACGGGTATCGAAACCCGGATTCTAGCGTCGTAAGTCCGTAGACAAACCGCTGTGCCACTGGGGGGGGGGGGCACGGAAAGGAGTAAAGGAATTTTAATGTGTTTTTTCAGACTTTTTGTTTGTTTTTTGTTAAGCATAAAGCTATGTAATAGGTTATCTGTGCTGTTCCCACCAAGGGTATCAAAACCAGAATTTTAAGAGCTATGTCTTTAGACTTACCTCTGAGCCAGTGTCGGACGTCTACAGACTTGCTATGTATCATACTGACCTTAAAAGCTTTTAAAAGTCGCTTTTGATGGTCTAACTGTTTTCTATCTTTGATCATGAATCTGTAAACAAATTTTGTCAATAATATTTACATATATTGTGAATGAATTATCATAGTTTTGTTTTATCAGTATTCATATATATTTCATTTATATTAAGCCAATACGTTAATTTTTAATATCAACTTGTAAAATTTATTTGCCAACTTTAAAATCAACATGAGTTACAGTTAAAGTTGTATCATCTATATTGATATATTTTACTCTTTAAATCTGTATTTACAATATCATTAACATATAAATCAAATAGTAGTGGACCTAAAATTGGACCTAGTTGAACACCATATTTTATAGTCATTGGATCACTCATTATTTCTCCATTTCTTGTTATTGCAACCCTATTACTCAAATAATTCATGAACTGTGACTGTCCCCTTATACCCATCATGTACAGTTTATCCAGCAGTATTTTATGATTTAATGTATTAAAAGCTCTACTTAAATGAAGAAATAATACAAGTACCTTTTTATTTTTATCTAACTGTAAATTTACATCATTTGAAAAGTTTTCTAGTAGTAATGTGGTACTTTTATTTTTAATAAATCCATATTGACACTTGTTTATAATGTTACATTTTGTTGTATACATACCTTTTCATTACTTATTCAATTACACGTAAAATGGAAATTGGTCTATAACATTGAACGATTTTTTTCCTGACTTGTAAATAGGTTTTATCGTTGATATTTTAAGTCCATCAAGTATTTTCTCTTCTTCATAAGTTAAATTTAATTGGCATGTTATAACCTTTGCTAATACATTAATACATGGTTTTATGTATCTTAATTGCATACCATCAATTCCTGGTCCTTTGTATCCATTAAATATACTATATTAATAACTTTTTATTGTGTTATTGGAGGGAAACAATTGTATTAGACCATGAGATTACACTCTAAAGACATTTTTTTCTATTTGTGACATAATTATTATTATTTTCATTATTATGGTTACTTTATAGAGTATTTATCTTATTTACAAACTCTCTATTAAAATTATTTACTAAATCTGTAGTACTTATATTTGTACTGATAAAATTTCGCTTTATTTTTTATTCAAGTGATTCATCACTAACATGATTTTTTACTAATTCATTAATGCAGTTCTAAGTTTCTTTCATACTACCCTGAATGCCAGAAAATTTTGTCATATAATAGTTCTTTTTTGCCTTACTTATAAAACACGTTACAGAATTTCTCTTTACTTAGTAAGCTGCTTCATTTGTTTCATTCTTCTGACATTTATACTTATGTTATAATTTATCCTTTTCTCTTATTAACTTTAAAATATCAGAATATATCCAAGGTTTATGTTGTATATTCCTCTTTCTTATTTTAATCTTTTTTTAATTCAATTTCATTTAACATACAAACCAGTTTTTCATACATTATATCTGGATTTTTTGATCTTAAGAACTATTCCCAATTATAGCTATTTATATAATTTATAACACTATTTATTTTAATTTTATTAATCATTAAAACATTTTCTATGCTCTTTTTTCATAGTTTGTTTTGCTGTTTTTAAACTGCTTTTTAAATTAACCGACATCATCCTATGATCTGACATTTTTTCCTTGATCACATAATTTTTTACATTTGCACCTGTAAGTTTTGTATACACATGATCTAAACAAAATTTATCTAAGTTTCCACTTCTCCACTCTGATCTTGTGTTAAGATTTATGTTTTGTTGAAATCCATTAAAATGCAACAAGTTTTGATAGTCGTTGATCAGTTTACTATTTTCATTAATACTGATATTTATATCACCAAGATATACTATATGTTTACAGTTTTTTAATTGATTTGGCAATTTTCTCCAAATTTAAAATATCAAGATTAGAATTTTCATTTGGAGATCTGTAAACTGGAATTATTAAAACTTTATAATCATTTACCTCTACAGTAAATGATCATATTTCTGCATCTTCCAAACTTAATTTCACTAATTCTATAGATAAATGTTTTTTTATAAAAAAATTAAAATTCCTCCTCCTCCTTTATTACTTCTACATTTATAATTTTTTTCATAGACTTCCAAATTATCATTTTTGATTTTATGTTCTTTTAGAAATGTCTGTGATTATTAATATATCTAACAATATAAAAACTTCACCAGCAACTGTACAAAAATAGTCCCACTTATTGTGAATATTATTAATATTAATATGTAACAAATTCAAAATATCACCTTCAATAACATTATTTATAATTTTTATTTTTTACTATTTTATCAGTATATTCGCTGTTTATTATATTAACGTCTATAGATTACAACAAATTGAATTACAATTCAATTTCAATTTGATTACAACCTTAGTTTCTGGTTTCCTTACAAACACATTACCATTTTTGTACAAATAAATTTATATTGTTTTTCATTTAATAGTGTTCTTGCCTTTCAAAACATTTCTTCCTTAAGAGCTTTTAGATTTTATTTTATATAAATTCTGCTTTCACCCATATTCTGTTGGCTTTGACTTTGTTTAACCACTTTCTTCTTATTCTTCAACCATGTTTCTTTATCCAAAATACTTTTGAATTTAACTATTATAGGTGCTATCGTTTTACTTTTATAAACAGGTATTTTATGAGCCATTAATATTTCCTCTTTTTTATAATCTGGTATACTAAACTCTTCAGCCACTTTGTGTAGAATATCATTCAGTTCCTCATTATCTTGTTTTATTAGTCCATGTATCTCTATACTACTTCTTCGTTCATACTGTTCCAGATCATTAATGTGAATTAATATTTTTGAAGTTAAATCACTGTTTTGAGTACTAGACTTCACACTTTCCATAGCCTTTTCCAGTATCTTGATATCTTCTGCATGTTTGTTTTGTATTAAGGATATTTCATCACACTTAGCTGACAAAAAGTTTAGGGAATCTTTAATTTCATTTATATTAATTTTTGGTTTATATTTTGGAGCATAGTAGATACCATTGGATTCTGTAAATCATGTTCAGTCACATCAAGATCTATCTGAGTTTTTAGGATCTTTTCTTGATCTCCAACATCAGTAGATTTTAACGAATTCTCTGTTTTTGTAAGATTTTCATTTACTAAATTTCCGTTGCTGCTTGCTGTCAAATTATATTTACCGCTGTTGAATAAACCAGAATTTTCCGATCGTTTACTGGCATCTCAACAGCGGTAACAGCAGTATTACAATTTTTTGACATTATACATACGTCTGTATATTGTCTCTGACAATCCACCACATTGATAATGAAGTGAACCCTTACAAATTCCACAACATTTTACATAGTCTCCATAAAAAGCATGCAATTGTAAACTTAGCCATAAGCATTAACCATGCCAATGTAAACACACTTGTAAATGATATTTTAAGTAAGATACATATATATATATACAAAGATTCTGTGCTCTTCGAAATACAGCATTTGATGGAATTTCTCATTCAAACAGGCAAAACAGATGATTACCGAATTGAAGCTGGGAATCTTAATTGTGTCTAAGCTGTATCTATTTTGTATGTCTTTATCTAACTATTTTAAGAGCTACTTCACGAGAAAAATGCACCATATATGTCCGACTTTAAAAATGTGAGTAATTGTGCTGTGCATGTTTTTTTTACTGTCAAAAATAAGGATATTATAATATATACTTCCGGATTTATGAAGTTATGATAATTTGCATCGTTACGGCACCGTTAACATTGTTGTACAAATACATGAAAAAGAATAAGAAGAAATAAAACTAAAAAGTTTGTTCAGTGTTTTCTTTTAGCCTATATATGCATGAATAAAATGCATGTATAAGAAAATACCAGTAATATAGAAATCCCAAGGCTTATAAACGTGGAAATGCATGCTATCAGTTCCTTGGATATTACATTAAAGAAAACTCCCTCAGCTAACGTAACTGACATTTCAAACTACGAAGGTAGAGACAATCTTGCAAGTGGATTTGTTGCTCAGTTTCTTTTTTATTGATACAGAACCATATTTACAGACCAACTATTTAACCAATAAAAGTCATACACTTCGCTTTATCCTTAAATATCCTACTTATCTTTTAGTTAATTATATTAGTTTTGTTGAAATACTGTAACAGGACGGAGGTGGAATACAGGTTTCACATCTTTCGTGGATCTGCAAGAAAACAATTATAAAACTTAGATATTCATATACAAAACTAAAGAAGAATTTAGATCATCTACGTATTGATGTATAAATGTCCGAAATTTAATATATGACTGTATATTGAAAAGTTTTTTAAAGGCTAAACAAAAATCCTGAGTACATTGTTAAACTGTTCATTCGTTTCGAGCTTATGATATATTTGTAAATTCTTACTAATTATGTGTTACAGAATTATAAAACCTAAGAAAATATTTAATACAAATATTGTACCAACTTTTGCTTAATGAAGGAGTCCTTTGGCTGCAAGATGATTCAATCCTAAAGCACCGCCAACTCCTAGAGGACCAGCGATTGCAGCAGCAGGAGCAGCAATAACAGCAGCAGGAGCTGCAAAAGCAGCTGCGGGAGCAGCTAGACCCAAACCACTTAAGCCAATAGGGGCGCCGTAGATACCGCCCAACAAACCACCGTTGGCAAGAGCTCGCTGATTGTCAGAACTGATGGTGATGGCAGAGCTTCCAGTGACAGCAGCGGGAGCTGCAATAGCAGCTGCGGGAGCAGCTAGACCCAAACCACTTAAGCCAATAGGGGCGCCGTAGATACCGCCCAACAAACCACCGTTGGCAAGAG
>NW_013666989.1:209177-248950 GCF_000517525.1 Limulus polyphemus | reverse complement strand
TTTAGCTTGAAGAGAGATTAATTTTTTTCTGTTGACTTATATTGTTTAGATCTCCCTTTTTTACATATTAAGTACTGTAATTGTATTATACCTACATATATTCAGTCACATTTTTGGTGAAGAAAGATATTTCCAATCTATATATTTGTAATCGTTATATATTTAAGAAATAATCTATAATGTTATTATAAAATCCACGAAAAGTTCAGATACTTACAAGAACCTTCCATGACTGAATCTAGTTTGGCGTGGCTGACAAGCTGCACTAACAAATTAATTGCTGAAAGCTGATGAAACTGTGATAGATATTCCGATCTGTTACCTTTTATATGTTTGGCCTGTCTAGCTTTGTGCGTTTTTACTGGTCCTTGTGGCTAATGATCACGTTACTTATTTTACCTTGTTCGGATATTT
This sequence comes from Limulus polyphemus, assembly GCF_000517525.1. Taxonomy (NCBI): domain Eukaryota; kingdom Metazoa; phylum Arthropoda; class Merostomata; order Xiphosura; family Limulidae; genus Limulus; species Limulus polyphemus. Next base: position 248,536 of record NW_013666989.1, on the reverse strand, counting down.
CCATTAAAAAAAACACAAATTTTATTTGATATAAGTCTTGTGAATTATCCATCAGTATATGAAATAAGCGTATCCTTGAGACTGATTTTCTTGATGTGATTTATGACACGTCTACTAGAACTTCCATTGATAATTCCAGTTTGTCCAGATGCCATCCTTGAGTTACTGAACACTATAAGCTATTCAGCGAGGGGCGTCAACAGTTTCAGTTTGCCAACCTCGAGAATAGCAGTGGTCCACCTTGCTTCAATTCTTCTGTAAACTTCTACATTATTGCATCATTGCCATCAACTTCATTATAAGGTTTCCACTGTACATTTTGACTAGGTGATGAAACCGCTTGCGATAAAACGCTTAGGCAGTCAAAGCAAATGTTTATTGAGTACGAACAAAACGCGGACAGAACCACTGAGATAAGAAGGCATTTGTGCATTTGAGTTGTAAGTATTATTCACAGTTTTGGGAAGTCAATCTTGGTTTAAAATATTGTGGTAAACACACACTAATATTGAATTATTAATACTCATTTTAAGTTGTCAAGTGTCAAGTAAGTAGTTAATGATTCTCATTCTTCTTTAAAAATGTTCTGTTACTTATCTCAAAGATGTTTGTTATTACGTTTAGCTTAATTATATAACCCATCTGTTACATATTATTTTCATAATTACCATTTCTTATCTCTTACTTTCGCTGTTTTCATTAATCTATGAGGTATATATCACGCGGATATATGTCTATGTCATTATGTACCGCTGTTCCACATAATATAGTGGGGTATTGAAAGTTATATGTTACAGATATTCAAGATTAATGACTATTAGGCACTGTACAATTAGAATACATTCGTAAGATGACAGGAAATTCTTAAAATATATGTTGGCATTTTTATAATTAATAATTATATTATTGAATTAAATGATGTGTTGTCACTGAGGATCAGATGAATAGCAGTTTTGTATTTTAGTACAATTTTGATTATGCGATCTCTGAAATACCAATTTTCGTTAAAATGTTTCCAGCATTTTTTAAAGCTTCAATAAAAGGAGTTAGCTATTATTAAGTGTGAGAAAGGAAGGGGTTTGTGCATATGTTAAATAAACTAAAATCACCACGACGTTAAGTAGTGCCAAAGCATGTAGATTCATGAATATAATTAATTAATGACAATTTTTTAAGGCTGAGATTTCATCAGGGTTTAGAGGATTAAGATGTCCCATAGCATTAAAGTTCTAGAATGAAGGGAAGGCAAAGTTTTTTTTGTTTTACTCTTATAGTGAAATAATCACGGGATTGATACTAACGATTTGATTATTAAGCTGAGTAATCTTACTCTATGTGACCATTGTAAATTTGCCTTAGCTAAAAGCCTTCATTTCTCCACGTAAACTGAATCTTACTCAATTTCTTTACCCTTTAGGATTACTATATAAAAACCTGAAAGACTTTCCTGTGTACAAGAAATGAAATATTGATCAATCCCGTAATTATTTCATTAGTAAAATAAAAAACCTTGCTATTTGTACATTTATATTACACACCCTGACAAAAGGCAATGTACATTCATTTATTGTATTTGGCTTTAACTGCAATATAGACAAATCAAAACCATTTACCAATGAGTTAGAAACATAAGTGGTTTTCATCAGATTGAATGTGTATTGGTAAAACTTTCTTGTGTGATGCTGTTTTCTTTCACATATTGTTGTTACTTGTTGTGTTAAGTATTGATGCGTTGTTAAAGGTTAGTGGTATTCTCTGTTAAAATATGCAGCCTCAACACGTATAATTTGTATTTTTATACGAGTGCGAGTGCTAGAACAATGAACGTTTCAAATGATTTTTTTTAAGTTGAAAAATGTTGAAGCAAAACATAAATTATAATGTAATTCGACAGTGCATCGGGTATGCAAGATTAAAATACACAACTTTGAACAATGCTATAACACATGATTTACCCGATTATTAGTCACATTACTTACCGTCACTCATGATATCGTCAGAAGCCATCACAACAGCACTCTAGGAACAAGAGGCATCTGTCATCTAGTGTCAAAATATATCACTAATTTATCAGATTATTTTTGAATGAAATTGCTATTGTCCAAATGCAGGAAAAATTTTGACACAATAATAAATGTACCTATAACGTGTGTTTCATATACTTACTTCAATGCAGACTTTACAATTTTTCCTGTTTTTCTTTTTTAAACAACATATAAATTATGCGAGTTCATGCAGAACAATTGCAATGTATTGGTGCTGCCATCTGTTGCAGGATCTCACGTCGAATGAAGAAAATAAGCTTTCAAGTACATATACTTCTGTAATACCTAATCAGAGGGTAAAAAATAACGTACTGGCTAAGAATCTAGCTTTTAAATTGAAACTGGGTACTGAAGATGTTAAAAAACTTTAGAAATACAAACAAGAATAAACACAACTCAATTTGCTATAGAAAATACGTCTAAACTGAAATTTGTGGTTTACTAATAAATGCTCAGTTATTGTAAATTATGAATTGAAAGTACAAATCATGGTAATATGAAGAATCTAATTTTTATACGTGTAAATAAGTCATAAAACTATTTAATTTTCGTTCTTCTAAAACATACCCATGAGCCACAAACAAAAATAAAGGTTTTTTACTAAAGTTTGCGCAAAGATACTCGAGGGATATCTGCGGAACCGACAGCTTGAGAATCGAAGACACTAAGCATTAGATCATGCCAGGATTGTATTGTTTTGTGTTTTTGTTTAAGCGCAAAACTACACAATTGGCTATCTGTGTCTACCACAGGGAATGGAGTCCAAGATTTTAGCATTGCAAACCCGCAAACTTACCACTTACCACTGACGCACAAGGAGGCATAAAGAAGAAATAATCCTTAACATAGAGCGTGGTAAGTACCACACAATTTATAATTCATGTGTCATGATATAGGTAAAAAAAAATGTTTCGTAAATTAAGAATGTCAGATTTAAAGATATCATTCACTTAAACCTTTACTTCAGTTTGTTTAGAAGCTTTAAGTAAAATCGTTAGTTTGTTTCTGAACAATAACATTGTTGGTTTGAAGTTAAGCACAAAGTTACACAATGGACTATCTGTGCTCTGCCCACTCACGGGTATCAAAACCCGGTTTCTAGCGTTGTGAGTTCGCAGACATACCGCTGTGCCACTGGGGGGCGAAACAGATAGGAACAGTATTTTAGAATCTCGTCATATCTATAAAAACTACAATTCTGTACTGGTCAGCATTCGACTTACAAGTATATTAATTTATATAAAGAAATATATTATGCATAACCTATATTTTTATAGCTTTCCAAGCCTTCTAGTGTATTAATGGATAACTTTTTAAATTACAGAAACCATAATTACAGTTGCAATATTTTAAACATAAACATGATTGAACGTCTAAATGACAAATATTGATCAGTTATGTGCTGCCATCTAGTACTAACTTTATAAAGCTTCTGGTCAGAAGAAACGGCAATATAACACTTCGTACAACAATCACAAAATAACATTCTGGTTTTAGGTTCATGCATTTTCGGTTGTGCAGAAATTTACTATGGTAATAGGGGTACCGAAACTATGCTCTTTCTTTTTAAAGTTTTACATCAAGTAATAAATATATTTAAATCATTATTTCACTATAAGCTGATGTCACGAAAATAAGGGCAATTCATCTTTTTAACTAATATTGGCTCATATATACTGTACATTCAGAAATATCTTCATTAACGTATTTCTCATTTATAATAAATTAAAACTATCGTATTTTATTGTCAGTACATTTTGATTTCTGCTCTCCAACTTTGTGTGAAATCAAAATAGAATTTAGTTTCTAGTGATATTTTCCCACCTAACATGCATTTCGGTTGAAACGCAATCTTGTCAAACAGAACTTTTACAATAAATATCCAACGATCTTTATTTCTGTACGAAACTGTCAATAAATCTTCTGATATATTACTTGTCCTTATCTAGTTTGTTGGACACTAGCCGGCTAGACAGAAAAAAAAGATGATTTGAAAAGCAAAAACATGTTTATACTACACGGTAAAATCCTACATTGTAGATCGCACCAATCAATACAAATCGATGTATTGAAATAATACAGCAGATTTCTGATTCGTCGACTGAGTGGTTCTAAAAGTGCTATCTTGTTCCTGCTGTCTTTTTATTGGTTGTGCCCGTAGCACGAAACTTAAATAGTGTCGTGAAAGAGAGGTTTAAATATTCTAATAATGAAACAATTTAAACGTTATCTTTAGTCAACTCTCATCTCAAAATCGAAGCGTATGAGGATGGTTAAGTTGTATAATCTAGTAAACTAAACATATAGAGACACGTGGTTAAACATGGGTGTACAACCTTATGATAATTACCCATTCACATTGCACTGACAAACGGAACAGCTGGCCGTTCAGTAGGATTGAATGAGTTGTAGTTTTGTGCTAAGGATATTAGTTTTGCTGTTAATCAACTTACAAGTAGATATGGCGGCTCTTGGAATTTATGTTCATTTGTGGATCAAAAAATGTGTTCTTTCCCACTCTTTGAACCCTGTTCGAGACACCTCTGTTAAATAATCCGTTTCAGTATAGTCTCGATTCAAGTTTATATTAATAGTTTAAGTTTTATCTTTATGTTGCTATCATATTGCCACACATATGATGTTATTAAGGTAAACAGAATAATATATAATAAAAAACACGTTGTTATTTATTCGTTTTACGCGCGAAGCTGTAAAAGAGCGGGTTTCTGTGCCTACCACAACGATCGAACTCTGGATTTTAGCATCATAAGCCCTCAACTTTACCGCTGAGCCAGTGGGGTAGAGATGCATATTAACTTTGGCGTGTTTGACACATAAAAAAATTACAGTATAAATCCCAGTATAACTTGTTTCTATTATGAATCTGGAGCCAGGTGAGGTGCTAGTGATTAGCGTGCTCAGAGTGTAAATCCGAGGATTCATGGTTCGTAGTCTCTTGCCAAAAAAACATCCCTCGCACTGTAGGGCCATGGGTGCACTTAAAGAGTGATGTCAAATCCCAATATTCGGTCAAACAAGAATACCCAAATAATTGGCGATGGGCACTGTTGATTAACTGTCTTCCCTCTAAGCTATCAGTTCAAAATTACGAACAGCAATGCACATATAGTCTTTGTGTAGCTTTCGGCGAAGTTCTAAAACAAAGAATACAAAATTATTCTAAAGCGATGATAATTAAACATATATTATCACTATGGTCAGTGCCATGATCCTCTGGCTATTTTTTGTAATCATTGTATGCACACAATCGCTTTATGATAAAATTTTTTACAAAGTATTCAGTTTACATATGCATCTATATAAGTAACCATTCCCTCTGTCGCTACTAAAGTTGTTGCCATGGGATAAACATTTACCTAAATATGTCTATCATGTAGTTATATATTTCGAAAAAAAAACAATAAGAAGTTTTAAATTTTGTACATGTAGCTTTTTATCTTACTAATGACAGTCATTGGTGTGCAATGAAGTATGAAAAAACTGTTAACTTTATTATTTATTTTTCCACTCCAAAACAGAATGTTAGAGAGTCTTTTTATCGAATATAATCTATTTGGTATCTAGCCATTAGTACGAACTTCCACAAACTTGCGTTTCCTCTTTTTACAGTTCATTTAACGTTTAATAATTTAGTCGACAGATGGCGAGACATTTGATGAAATCTTTTAAAGTTATTCACTGTAACCACCATGAAATAAAATATACATATATATATATATATTATAAGTTAAAGTCTAATTTTCATGTATTGTGTTAGTGTATCGTTTTGTAAATTTTAATCCAGTTTTTACTTTCCTTATACTTTACCTTCTACAAAACAACGTATACAATCAATATAATTACAATGTACTAAAAATACTAGTGCAAAAAAAGGGGGGTAACTGAAAAATATGCTATCAAGTGATATTCTGAAATTCTTCTCTGTATTGAAAGGAAAAATCTATAAAAATGACAACTTAAAGTCGTATAGATAGATTTAACAATAGAAACAATTTTTAAAAATGTTCACTTGAAGTGTATGGTTTGAAATTAGTTCTTTACAGTTGTTGTCGCTGACATAAAATATTTTGCTAAGATCAGGAAACAGTGGAAAAACAGCATTTTAGGTAAGACCACTTAGAGACAACGTTTATCTGCAGTACATTCGTAAAATACAAAATAACATTTCCGTATTTGTTAATTTATTAATAAACAAAATTATCTAATCGTTTTAACAAGCAACGAGACGTACACGGTTCCTAATCATTTAGTGGAACGAACATTTTCTTTTTACAACAATTACAACTTTCTAATTATACTTTTAACATTACTTAACATGTGTGTATAATAAAATTTCTGTAATAATATACGAAGTTCGACTGATAGGAAGCCAATTAAGAATGAATGTGAATGTTTATATATGCAAAAACCCCGCCCTACCTCCGCGTACCTCGAATAAACACGTTATAGGTTAAAACCATGTGATACAAAATTTGATCACGTGTCAATTTTACCTCTTGATCTTAAGCCCATAATGCACAAACTAGGTCACTGGATTTTGTTTCCGCTGAAGTAAAATACAAACTTAAATAAAAGCATGGTCATATCGTACCATGTTATCAAGGCCACGTCGCGCCCTATAAAGGATCGCGGGCGTATGTACTTTCCGTACAACAAACAGCTGTTTTTGTCTTTTGTTCTTTTTGTTTTACGCACTTACCGCTATTAAATCACGGACAAAACAAATAGTTTGTCTGAGCAAATAAAGATACGTGTAAATATATATCATATCATGGCCATATTTTTCCAGTTCTGCCAGTCATTTTTGGCATTCTCCCAAATTCTTAAAACCGTAGACACGAAACGCAACACGTATTTTTAACTATGGGCAAATTATCTCTACCTGTCTATTCACGAACAGTATGACTATATCACACAAACAGAGAATGTTTATATGCTTAAGTCGACCTTATTTCATTTAAAATCCTAATATTTTTTGTGATTCAAATAATAATGTGAGATATTAATAGATTATTTATTACCACTTAAAAGTATCGGCAATTCAACCAATTAATAATAAAATTATCTATACATAATAATAATAATATAGATAATAAGTAAATGAACAAAATAAAGTAAATGGCTTATACTTATTTTTACAATTTCCTTTTAACTGTGATTTTAAAGAAATTATTAAGGAATTCTTTTAAGAATGCACAGTAAAAACTGGGAATTTTTGGAGGTAAACAACATTTGTTTTAGATTTTTTTTTTAAACAAACTTCGTTTTCTGCCATAATGTCCTCCAGTGTCTTTACGGTAAGACTCTGGACTTATGATACTAAAAATCAGGTTTCGATAACCGTGGAGGGCACAGCAAAACTATCCTTTTGTGTAGCTTTGTGCTTAACAAAAATCAAACAACCAGTTCTATCAAAATACATTTTGTGAAAATAAAATTTAACAGGTATAGTTTATACGAAGAGCTAAATTTTGTTTGTTTGTAATTAAGCACAAAGCTACACAAGAAGCTAATTGTGTTCTGCCCACCACGGGTATCGAAACCCGGATCCTAGCGTTGTAAGTCCGCAGACATACCGCTGTGTCACTGGGGGGAGGGGGGGCAAGAGCTAAAGTACTTCTAAGCTTTCGTTTCTTTTTTAATACTAAATCTTCCGATGTGAAGATTATAATGGCACTTTGAGAATATTATCGATCTCGAAAAGACATACTTTAAATTAAAACCCTAACAAACAAACTGTTTTCGGCTTAAAGAAAAGATTTTCATTGGAACTGGAGGAACCGTCTTCGTCCTACAGTTGATGAGTGACGTCGAGAGTAACTCACCGAAAGAGAGGAAAACCCAAACAAGCAAAAACATTTCTCGAGTGATCGCGTTTTGTTGACATCACCAGCAGATTGAAGGACAGCCCAGGAATTCTCATAGGAATGCATCGCTTCCTGAATATTTCTACATATACCCTTCAATGAATTTCACGCTACAACACCCACCAAAATCGTCTAGTCTATTTTATTTAGACGTCCACCTCTAGTTACACTGTTCCGACATCGTCAGGGGTATTAAAAGAAAACATTTGCAAAGACTAATTGGTAATTTTTTCTTATGTATTTCATAAGCCAAAACACGTCCTGTCAATGAAAAAACGTAAATTTTGGGTGAACTACATGGAGAAAAGTCGTTAATTTTTGGTGAACTGCATGGGACTGAAAATATCTGCAGCTAAGACCCAAGATACAAGTCACCTTATTAGATTCCTGCATAGAAATAGATTTACTTACAATCTAATTAAAAGCATATTCCGTAATAGAAATAACATAAGTAAATACTTGAATCACCAGAATTCAGCTGGAAAGCATCTAACCAATTAAGCAATTTGGACTCTCCATAAAAAATTACCGAAATTCTTGGGTTATCTTTAATGTTTCAACTTTTATGACCAACTGCCAAAGTTTGATCAGAAACAAATGCATAAACATAATTTATAGTGTGGATTAATCGAAAAGTGTGACACATTTTCCAATGTCTAAAGAACACCTAACTGATCTGCACCTACCAAGTATAACTATGGAACATCTGAAGTTATTCTGACTCCAACTTGTCGAATGCAGTAGCCTAGCTGATCCTTTGATCAGGCAGCATGGTCACTATAAAAATGAAACATATTTTTTAAATTAATGTTGAAGTAAAACAGTAATTTCTTAAACCGAGAAGAAAAAAGAGCATTACTGATCCACAACGAACAGCCTAACATCAATAAATATAATGGCTCAACGGTAGGTGTGAAAGCTTATAAGGCTAAAAATCAGGTGAGCAGAGCATATATACCCGTTTGTGTAGCTGTTTGCTTAACAACAAACAAATTCATACTACTCCTCAATTCTCACTTCCTGTTCAACGCATACACTTGAAGGAAAATGATATTAAGTTGTTATTATATACTTTTAATCTGAACCGCACCTTATATGACACATGGGCTGAATGGCCAGGTCAGAGACCTCGCGGTTTTGCACTGCTGACTGGCAATCAATCAAAAGCCCCCGTAGCCTACGAGGTTACTTTTTGCCGAATAGCAAAATTGACTGTCATCCTACTTTATTTAAGTTTATAGTTTTGTATTTATATAGTCTAGCTAACTCCTCCCACAGTTCCAGAACTAACAGAACCAAACTTGGCAGGTGGACTCGTGGTGGACCGAGTGGTGTCCTTATCCATATAGCGTAGTTCCTTATTCACAGGCTATCAGGCCCAAACTTTGTAAACGTACTCAGGTACTACGAGTGTCCTAATGGAGTTTGATTTTGTGTATGGACCCACTTTGGGTAGTTATGGAATTAACTGAGGATAACTTGTTTGTTTGTAATTAAGCACAAAGCTACACAATGGGCTATCTCTGCTCTGCCCAACAAGGGCATCGAAACTCGGTTTAAGTCCGCAAACATTCTGCTGTGCCACTGGGGGGAAACAGATGTGTTGTTTAACGCTCAAATTTTTGTTGAATTATGAACAATCTACATAAACCTATAGAACATAAACATAAATCCCTCCCCCCCCCGTGACACAGCAGTAAGTCTCAATATTTATGACGCCAAAAACCAAATTTCGATGCTCGTGCCAGGCACAGCACAGATGGCGAATTGTGTAGCTTCGTGCTTAACAACAAACAAACACTGTAATATTATTGTTTCACAATAAAGCAATGTGTTTAAATAAACAGAGGTTTGGAATGAAAATGTACGTTAGTTCAGTTAAAAAACACACCCAAAACTTGTGTGTTTATATCTTTACATCTTTACTGGTGGGCGAAACAGATAGGAACAATATTTTAGTAAACGTTCCATTGACAACTGCTTCAGTGTTTGTGGTAGAGTTGGACAAAAGAGCCTCTTCTATACCATTAGTAAGCCACCTGTTGATATCGGGATAATTTGTGTCGCCATAGGATGTACGATGCCTTTTAAATTCCCGTTTGCGAGAAGATAGTTTTACAACAGATGCAAAGTACATCGTTTGTTTCATGCCTTGCCATCTTTGCAATTGGCAAACGTAATATAGCAATGCTATCCATCAGCAAAATGTGTTAGAAGTTACAAGCAGCTATTTGTTTGTTTGTTTTTGAATTTCGCGCACAGATACACGAGGGCTATCTGGGCTAGTCGTTCCTAATTTAGCAGTGAAATACAGCTAAAGGCAGCTAGACATCACAACCCACCGCCAACTCTTGAGCTACTCTTTTACCAACGAATAGTTGGATTGACAGTCACATTATAATGCCCCCACGGCTGAAAGGGCTAGCATGTTTGAAGGGACAGGGATTTGGGCCATGCCGGGCCACAAGCAGCTATAGTTGAATCTATTGTAATAACGTATCTGTTATGAATAAATAATGGTATTAGGCTTTTTAGCAGTTATCCTGTAAGGATCTCCTATTAGTTTCAAGTATTTTTCCGCATAATAATTGATTTGGTTGAGATTTGTCCAGTATTTATAATAATATATTGTTTGTTTACAACAAAAACAAAAACACCGACGTTTCATGCGCACAATAAATTTATTCGTATAAGGTTAAAATAAAATAAAAACATGCTCTACATATTTCGGTGGACAACATTATCCTGGATCACGTAGAGCGTGTTTTCTTCATTTAACCTTATACAATTTAATTTATTGTGCACGTGGAACGCCCGTGTCGTGATTTTTATTTTTCATTAAAAGTATACACAAGTGTTGTCAGCTTTAATGAGTACTTGTTTACATTTCTAAAATAGACATTCTGTGTTATATACTAATCACTTCATTAGTAAACTTATAATACGATTTGGGACTGGTAACAGGTATTTTTGTTTTTTCAATCATTGGATGTACAATGAAAACAGTTATATAAGTGATTTGTTTTCATCACAAAATTCACACGGGACTTCCTATCTGGATATATTCTACCAGATTATTTGTAGTTAAAATTACCAAGGTTGCATTATAGTGTGGTGATACAACTACACAATTGACTACTTCACTTATACTGTCTTATTCTTCCAAATCTATCTGCTTCTAATATAGTTCAGGAAATTCAAAGTTAAGTTCAGCTTAATTAAGGTCTTTTCCAATAACGCTATGGACGTTTTGTACGTCTTCGTCTTTAAAGCCTAAGCTCATAAAATATTCATATTCAGAAGTTTGTCATCGATGTTTTAAGTCATAAAAGTGACCGAAGTACTTGTAGTTACGCATGTAAGCCTGCATCTGAATTGTACACTTTGTAAGTCGCAATTTAGTTGTGAATTCTATATTTTGTTCGTATATCTTTCCTTGTATAAAGAATGTCTTCCGAGGAAACATTGCCGTCATCACCTTCAACAATGCCTTGATTTTATTGCCTCTTTCTACCCTTCCTGCAGCTGTTTAGAAGTTAGAGTTGAAGAAAACCTTTTGGTGTCCGAAAGGCTATTTAAAAAGGCTTATTAGGCAATCTCATGAATTATATGATTTGAAATTTGAATTATATGATTTCAAGTTCCAGTCTTCTATTTACAATCATGTACTTTAACCCTGATCAAATATCAATTTATCGTTAACCAATTGAATTTCATCACTGACCAAACTGGCCTTGAAGCACGCATTCTTTCCATAAAACTCTTTTTTCTTTTTCTTTTTTATTGTCAGATATGAAGTTGACATATCTGTAAACTTCCAGTGTGAAGATAGTCATATGGTGACAATGATTAAAAGGAATATTTCTTTGTTGTGTCATAATTATAATACTACTAATAATATTGTTTATGCGTATTTCACACTTGTTGATTTTTTTTTCTAATTCAAACTTTATTTTACGAACTACAAATTAAAACACAATGTGTTAAAAAGGACTAAAAAAAAACCCCATAAATATCATATATACATCACCATTATAAGTATTTCTTTGGTTTTCTGGCCCAAGTTGTGGTGATGAGTCTTGAGTACGACAAAATGCAGCTCGCAGAAGAGGATGATGCGAAATAAATAATGTATTAGGCCTCTACGTCACAGATTATGTTTACAGTTTTACCTATGGGGAAAATATAATACATCAGGTAATATAATCATTAAAACACGGGTTGTTGGTCACTTTTCAACTCATCTGAATTATTTCAAACGACATAACAGATATTTCCATTTTGATTTGTATTAATATTCAGTTGAGATTTGAAATATCTGTGTGTTTGAAAGATTAAAACAGTTGAAATATATTCGTACATATCGCTCATAATTGAGGTGTTTGTACGAAGTATTAAACAACAGAGATTTAAAATGAGATTATGTAGAGAATCTTCCTTGCTATCAGAGAAAGAAACAAATGTTACTTTCCTACTCATCAGACGTTTTTACCATAAAAAAGGTGTGTAATTTCTAGTGTATATCTTAGTTGATATTCATTTTGTACACACTTCCAAAATGAATTCCCAATATGTGTATGAACTGTAAAAATGGTGTTCAATCTTTCAACTACTTTTTAAATAATACATAGTATAGATGGCGCTCGAAATAACATTATGGTATATAACGATCATAATCTGAAAGTTTCATCCAGTAGCGTATTGTATATTAACTTTAATGGTAGAAGTTGTATTACAAAAATGTGATTAAACTGAAAACTCTACTTATATTACACTCTACCAAATGTACGTAAGAACTCGTAACAGGAGCTGTGCGTAGCGTGGCTATAAATAGTACGCACTGTGTAGCGCCCTTATGTTTCTGGGGGCAAATAGTGGATCGACGCTGCATTTAAAAATCCATAGCAATTGCAGGTAGCGTCGCTCCATTTTTCGTCTACGCAAAGCGCTACTCGCTACATTTGAATAGAAATATGAATTATAATAATTTGTATGTTGTATATAATTATATTTTGTGTAATTGTATGATTATATAGTTTTGTACATATATATAATTATTATATATCATTATATATATAATGTTATATCTATTGTCTCGAACTTAATTAGGCTTGCCTATGCTATCTGACATACTTAGCTGATTCGATCTGCAGCGATGGCTTGCCGGCTATCCGTGACGTAATACAATGTAATGTGTATAAAGCGTAATGTGTATATTGTTGTATTTAAAATTTACAGTTAATATGTTCAGTTTAATCTAATATTAATTTAGTATGTTTATTAATTTATTTTTATGTAAAAATTTAGTTTAGAAGTACTGTTAAATGTTTTATTAAATTCTTGAGCTGGATAATTCTAGCAGTTTGTTTTGAATTTCGCGCAAAGCTACACGAGGGCTATTTGCGCTAGCCGTCCCTAATTTAGCAGTGAAAGACTAGAGGGAAGGCAGCTAGTCATCACCACCCACCGCCAACTCTTGGGCTATTCTTTTATCAACGAATAGTGGGATTGACCGTCACATTATAACTCCCCCATGGCTGAAAGGGCGAACTTGTTTGGTGGAACGGGGATTCGAACCCGCGACCCACAGATTGCTAATTCTAGCAGAAATATTTCTTGGGTCACACGTTTCAATTGATAATACAAGATATTCATATGAACCAACTAGTATATATTTCATGTCGGATAATTATTAAGAAAATCCCAGACATAAATATAATTATATATTATTGTAATTATATATTATATATTATTATAATTATATATCATATATTATTATATATTATGATAATTATATATTGTTATTAATAAAATAGTAAATAATATATAACAATATAATTATATCATTTTTTATATTGTATTTTGTATAATATATTGTATATAATTATATTTACACTGCATTTTGCTTTAAAAAACAGTCACACGTGTTGCGTGATGCAGTTGTTGTCGTGAACGTATTAGCTTATTTATGTCTGTCATAATATTAATTTATTTTTGATGCTGTGTTCTGTATTATCATTGAATTGCAATAAAGTAACACCGTTTGCCGTTAAATTTTGCGTGTTTTATTCTTACATTATCCACTGACAAAAATATTATTATTAAAAATGTCAGTTTCAAAAGCAGCGGTAGCGATAGCGCCGCTCTATTTATAAATATGTAGCGACAACAGTAGCGCCGCTGTATTTTTCTTGCTGTAACGGTTGCGGTAATGTGAACAGCTATGCTTGTAGATGATTCACTCCATTAGATAAACATTTACAGAAAACAGCAAGAAAATCTTCCTATATAAACTAGCTTATTTAATAAGCAAAGTTTTATTTGATGTGTTTGTTTGTTGCTCTGCCCAATGCGAGTATCCAAACCCGATTTTTAACGTTATAAGCCCCGAGACTTATAGCTGAGCTACTGACTGGGGCGTTTTGCTTCGAGACTAAGCCTAACTATCTTTCGAAAACAATTAAAGTAATAAATATCTAGCAGTTTGTGGTTAATGTATATACAAACGTATTTGTTTCATGATTTTATATTGGAGATCATGTTAAAAAGAGGAATAATTGCAAAAAAAATATGAATTTAAACTAACATTGAAATAATATACATATACATATATACATATATTCTCTATTGTTAACATTTACACTATGTACAGACACCTTTTATTGTGTTTTGATTCGAACTGGCTTTTTGATCCCTGTGACTTTTTTGTAAAACTATCAAAATTAGTTTTTAATCCAATAAAATTTACATGTAAGCATAAATTAAGTTTATTCATTGGAAATAGAAAAATTGTGAGGATTCTGTTACTTCTGTTCGAAAAACATGATGCAATTGTGTTAATAACTGATAGATGGTGCTTTTCAATCATCTATTATTTCTAAACATAAGAGTGAATAATTGTCTGAAATATCTGCAGTTAAAAATGTAAAAGAAAGACAAAAATACGTATTTTATATAAATATTGGATAATCAAAAATAACTCAATAAATTAAGAAATACTCTTATTGGACAAGTTAAAAACTCGAGAGAGACAATGTCGTACAAGAATCGTCAAACTCTAAGCTTTCACTGTTCTGTAGTTAACACGAGAGTGCAATCATATTATGTATGGTTATATTTATATTATAATTATATTTACATAATCGTCGCTTCAATAGAAGGATGACTGGGATGTTGTTTTTTTTTGTTGTTGTTGTTGTTTTCTGTGGCAGTACCCTAACGCAAACAGTTGTGTTTTACCTTAATATATATTTCTTAATTTATTTCTAATGCACACATAATAATTATGAGTAGTTCACAATAAGTATCGTGTGAAGCAAAGGCTAATTAATATTTCAATGAATTCTTTATTAACCTAAAATATACAAATTTTACGTGAACATGTAATTATTTAAATATGTTTGACTTGATTTTAAATAATGAAATATTGGAAAATTTAACAAGGATTTTCATATAATCTTTAGGCCTAGCATCGCCTGGTGGTTAGGGCACTCAACTCGCAACCTGCGGATCACAAGTTTGAATCCCGTCACTGAATATGCTTGCCCTTTCAGCCGTGAGGGCACTATAGTGCACGGTCAATCCCACTTTTCATCAGTAAAAAAGCATTCCGAGAGTTGGCAGTGGGTGGTTTTGACTAGTTACCTTTCCTCTTTTCTATGCAGTTACCCCTTAAATAACTTTAAGTAAATACCCAAAAAATAAGCAATCGATTGGGACAGGATAAAAAAAACAGATTCAGATACATCATCACGAATGTTCAGCCGAGCGAATGTGTGTCTCACATTACTGAATATGTCATCTGCGAATGGATATCTATCTCACAAAAGTCAACACAGGTGTGTGTGTGTAACATATGTTTAATTGATGCTAATTAATTAACTTGCATATTTACAATTAACGCTTAATAAATCTAGCATGAGAAAGTGGTTACGTTTTAACGTAATTCAGGAAGGAACAACTAGACGTAACTAAGGCTTGCTTCATCATTGGCTAACTCAAGTCCGAACAGTTATGATTTTTTCTTTGCCGATTACGTTTTAGTATTGGCGAAATTAGTAGTTTAGGATAAATTAAGCTGCTTCAACGATTACAGAGTTATAATAATTCCAAATATTGCTAGAATATGTTTTTGTTTTTACTATATCAAAAGCACTACTAAAATATTTATTATGTTTCCAAAGCGTATCAATAGGTACGTCACGTGACTCTGAAAATGACATTGAAGACAGCAGCGTACCAGTCAATTCAAGCATTCCAATTAAAAAAAGGGAAACAAGAAATAAAATTCAGAATGCTGTGACCTAAAGTAAGTCCTTGATGGTCTATAGCTAATAGCTCACGAAAACAACGTTACTTTAGGGTATAAAAAGGGCGAGTTTCTTGTTTCCAACCATTCTTGTAGTTGTTGCTCACAGCCACTCAGAAGCCCATAATAATGAACACTAAGGTAAGTTAGTTCCTTTTCATTTCTGACTTATAATTAGAGCTTTGTTTGACTTTCTTTATTCGCGGTATAAAAGTTACGTGTATTGATTAGTATAGCTAACAAGCTCATTCTTCGAAAATATAATCGTAAAATTTGTATTTTACAGATGTACATTATACGTTGTTTATTTAACGTTGGTAGATTTGACGATCATAGCATTCAGAACTTTTAGAAATGGCATAGCCTCTAATAGATAATTCCTCTTTGATCGTAACAATATCTATTTTGTTGACGGTATGACAAAACGCCAATTAGACTACAATAAAGTGAAAAAATCAAGCCTATTGCACAAAGGTGGTTGATAAATGTCTTGATTAGCAGTGAAACGAACTTTCAACGGTTACATGACCACACTACTCATTGTCAGTTTCTAAACTGCTAAGGTTTTATTTTTACTTTCAGCTGGCTCTCGTTTTCCTTACTCTCTGCTCTGTAGCCTTCGGTGGCTATCTGAGTGGTGGTCTCCTTGGTGGAGGTTACTATGGAGGAGGTGCTGTCACTGGTAGCTCTGCTGTCACCCACAGCTTCGACAACCAACGTGCTCTGACTGGATTCGGCCATGGTTTCGGATTAGGTGGCTACGGAGGCTACGGATTAGGTGGCTACGGAGGCTACGGATTAGGTGGCTACGGAGGCTACGGTTATGGTGGATATGGAGGCTACGGTTATGGAGGTCACGGCTATGGTGGCTACGGCTATCCTTATGGAGGTTATGGTTATGGCTTGGGAGGTTACGCTGGAGTTGGACTTGGCTACAAATACCACTAAATGCATATCGGTAAGAAAATATTACTCTCATAAGTATAGGGCCGGACGTGGACGTGGGGTTAACATGCCGGACTGTAAATTTGAGGGTCATCGGTTCGCGACCCACTGCCACAAAAACGAGCTATGAACTTTAGAAAGAAAAATAGGTGTGACGGTTAAATCCCAGTATTCGAGTAGAGTACCCCAAGGGTTGGCGGTGAGTGCTGTTAACTAGCTCTCTTTCCTCTAGTATACCAGTTAAAATTTGTGAAGGCTAGCGCATATAACCCTTGTATGTGAGATAATTGGATTAATACAATAATCAGTTCACACTTGCTTTTGCTCAAACCAAACAGAGCTTGAGACTTATTCAAAAGTCTGTTGAAATTAATGTTTTCCTTACTTTGGGGTCTCTTTGGATGAATAAAAATGATTACTAGTAACCGAGATGCCTAACAGCGTTTTTAAATACAAAGTTTCCTTGAATATTTACACCCATTTTACTTTACCTTGGTAACCCAAAACGTTTTGGTATGGGTGATAAATTTAATATATATATATATATTGTATTCCATTAAGGCTTGAACACGCAAAAGGAACTCCAAACTGCATGTTCTTAACACTTAAAACCTGTCATAGCTTGGAGCTTAGAGCATTCGGTTGGCAATCTGCTGGTCGCAAGTTCGGACTCTGTCAACGAACATGCTCGCCCTTTCAACCACGAGGGCGTTATAATATGACGGTCAATCCCACTTTTCGTTGGTAAAAAAGTAGCCCAAGTGTTGGCAATGGGCGATGTTTACTATCACTTCTAAATTAGGGAAGGTTGACGCAGATAGTTCTTGAGTAGCTTTTCGCAAAATTCAGAAACAAACAAAGGCCTCCCAGTGACTCTATTGTGAGCAGCAGCACAGATAACTTAATGTGTAGTTTTACTCTTAAATACGAACAAACAATTTAATAATTAGGATTATTTAACATCGCCAATTTCAGATATTAGCCTATGCCAATCGTTTGTTGGGTACTACAACACAGTAGCTTTTTTTGACTGTTTAAACGATGTATAGAGCTTTTTGTTTGAATAAGATTGTTATTGTATACTGAAAACTACCAACTTTAGAATTTTTTTAACACTGAACAGTCTAAAAAGTGTTGTTCTTCAGATATTGTAAATCATTTCTTGGCATATCTATAGAACGAAAAAAAGTATGGAACTAGTTTTTGTCTTCTAATAAGGAATAATTTATTTTGTTTTTTCCAGAAAAATACAAGACATTGCCAGATAAAATAAGAAGAAACCAAGTGACCAATAGATGGCATTTGTAAAATATTTAAAAATTGTAAATGGCTAATGTAATAAAGTTTATTTTTGAGCAAATTGGACTTTTGTTTTTATATGTTTTACAGCCTGACACTCAGTCATTATTCGTCTTTTTTATCAATTAAATCAACACGAAAAACCATTTAGAAACGATACAGTAAGAAGTTGCTATATAT
Organism: Limulus polyphemus; assembly: GCF_000517525.1. Classification (NCBI taxonomy): domain Eukaryota; kingdom Metazoa; phylum Arthropoda; class Merostomata; order Xiphosura; family Limulidae; genus Limulus; species Limulus polyphemus. Next base: position 229,871 of record NW_013666989.1, on the reverse strand, counting down.
TTTGTTTAGAAAGCTTGTTTTTTGTTTGTTTGTTTTTGAATTTCGCACAAAGCTACACAAGGGCTATCTGCGCTAGCCGTCCCTAATTTAGCAGTGTAAGACAAGAGGGAAGGCAGCTAGTCATCACCACCTACCGCCAACTCTTGGGCTTCTCTTTTACCAACGAATAGTGGGATTGACCGTCACATTGTAACGCGCCCCCACGGGTGAAAGGACGAGCATGTTTGGTGTGACGGGGATTCGAACCCCCGGCCCTCAGATTGCGAGTCGAGCGCCCTAACAACTTGGCCATGCCGGGCCGTTTAGAAAGCAATCCAGAATTATACATTGTTTATAATACTGAGATATTTCATTCCTAAGAGATAAGATATATAGTACCTTAAAAATTAAGACAAAACAATGTTATAGGTGGTGAAAAATATAATTTATGTGTCACAAGATAGAGTGCAAACTTACATATCTTCTGACACATAATATTAGAGAAAAAATGTTGTTTGTGTATCTTCTGTCCAAGCAAAAGTTTTATAATAAAAAAATCTAACAATTTTAAATGTAGTAACAAGTAAAAAGTAAAATCTACAAAGACCTGTGTTTATAGTTTGTTTCCATAAAATATTGAAAATGACCCAAAATATGTAAAACAGTGAGTAATCAGACATATGATACATATATAATAACAAACTTATTCTATATAAATAGTGAAAAATAAACTAATACATTACACTCTGAACAAAATTGCGCCACTTAACAATACAACCTACATTTATGTGTTGTTAGTGTTTGTTTCTTTGGTATTGTTACATAACGCTCATATATTGTGATTAAAATTCCTCTTGCTATCTATTATACAGAAAGGTTAGCTAAATCTACTTTGATAACTTAAGCTTTCTACAAGCAATTGTTACTCACAGAAAGGAAAAATTACAATCGGATTATCGAGGTCAGATTCAGACAAATTTCTGATTCATTTGAGTTGAAATATGACACATATGCAGCTAAAAGGACAAATGACAAATGTAAACAGTCTTAGTGGTTAATATATCGCTTTGAGCATTGTTTTACAAGAAGGTACTTAACTTTTAGCTCAGAGTAAACAATAAAATATACTACAATATGCAACTTAAAATCATTATAAACTATTTTTGAATGACTAATGCCATTTTTTGTCGTTTGTACACAAGTTAAGAAAAATGTATATTTTGACTCTGAAAATCTTTAAATTTCATACATTTGAAATAAATGTTTTGTTTCATTATTTCAAATCTGCATTAGCTCAAACATGGAAATGCATAATAGATCTAAGCTTTACAAAATAAAAACAGACCTTTCTGTGATTTTTATTCATCACCTTAATTTTCCTACTAACTTTAATCGATTGAAACCATTGTGATATATTTGAAGGACAAAACTCCTGTATGTCCGTAGTTTATGCGATAAGTAATGTTATTACATGTAAAATCTTGCTAAGTGAAGTCTTTCTCAGAGTCTGAAGGATGTTTAAATTATCAAAGAGTATACAGCTTAATTAAGCCATTCCTTTAAGTAATTATTGAACCTTGTTATTGGTAAGTGAAATAATTGAAACACAATCTTAACGATCTCCAATTCAACGGCAACAGAAACGGTAGAGCATTTTATAGAAATCATATTCTGAAAATTTACAGGAATATGTGTTATTTTATCAGGAATCTAGGGGTATATGTCTAGACATAATTGGATAACATCCAAAAAGTTATGATTGTTTTATGTTGCTAGAGTTGGGTATTTTTGTACCCTAATTCAGACAATGGGCATGGCATTGTTGTAGTACACTATCAGTGGAACACTCACTATTCCCGAACTTTCTGCAAAACCCGTGGGGAATTTCTGAGACAACGAACCAGAGTATCCGAGTGTTTATTCTTGTCGAGATGGAAACGAAGTCATATTCAAAGCTATATTGCAAATGTAAAACAACAAACTGTCCGAGGCGTTACAAGTGTAACAGGTGTTGATGCAATCACGATGACCCGCCAGTTGCTCAAAACGGTAGTCGTAAGAGAGGTCAGAAAAGCTTGAACGAGGGAAGTGCTGTCAAGATAAATACGTCTGCGTAGAGAAGCGGTAAACTTATGGATGTATCCGAAGACTTGCACTCAAATAGGAGTGAGAGTAGAAAGAAGAGAAAGATTCAAGATCAGGAAAGTACAAAGATTTTTTTGTTTCGAAGTGAAATGCAAAAATATTACAAGGATAAGAGGGGAGAGAGAAGAGTGCTAAGGTAATAGCATGACTATAGCACGTGGATGGTCCACTTTGGTAACACCTTAGAAATAGAAATATCTAAACGACTACTTGGACCAAAGAAAACAAAAATCACGGCAAAATGATCCCTGGCTCATGTCCTACACAGCCAGGTATCTCACTCTTAGGCTTCTGGACTTCCGGTATTACAAGGATAAGAGGGGAGAGAGAAGAGTGCTAAGGTAATAGCATGACTATAGCACGTGGATGGTCCACTTCGGTAACACCTTAGAAATAGAAATATCTAAACGACTACTTGGACCAAAGAAAACAAAAATCACGGCAAAATGATCCCTGGATCATTTCCTACACAGCCAGGTATCTCTCTCTTAGGCTTCTGGACTTCCGGATCTGATAGATACACTACCACCTACAAAAATAAGTAAATGAAGCGACAATAACAATGCAGGCAACACTTTTAGAAGGCAAATTAAAACTAACTTTTAAACATACCCTTGTTTATTACAACAATAGCAGGATTGATCAGTAAATATCTGGAGAAACTGGACCCTTTTATACCCAGGGTAACATGTAGAAAAGCTATGACCTATAGAATTAATAGTTGAATTTCTGTGGTTACAAAATTGTAACCAATTTTTTTCAACATACTTCCTCATAACGAACCTCATTCGTTTATTGTAGTTTCAAGTAATGTCAACTATCATCAGCCCAAGTAGGTCATCAATAGAAAACGTTATCCAGAAGAGTGTTATACGTCTGTAGTTGTGATGGATTTTGTTCATATAAGTTTACTCGTGTGTTCGAACTTCTGTTTATTTTATATTCAGGAAAGTCAAACACGAAAATAAGAATTTAAGACTTATGACATTTAAGACAACATTTTTTTCCAAATATATTACTTAAGGAATACGCATTGTTAACATTATATTCGATAACAATGATTTTTTCCTGTTATCTACTTGTGAAATCCAAAGAATTCTAGAAAAAGAAAAAAATATGACAATTACAAACATTAACATTACAAATACAGATGTAATATAAAATATATTAAACTCACATCATCCAACTACTCCAACACTACGAGTAGTTAAACACTTCAGTTTATCAAACTATAGAAAATTTATAGTTATCACACTGTACCGTGAAGTTATAATTTTGTTTATAAAATATATTAAACTCACATCATTCAACTACTCCAACACTACGAATAGTTAAACACTTCAGTTTATCAAACTATAGAACATTTATCAGTTATCACACTGTTTGTTTGTTTGTTTTTTGAATTTCGCGCAAAGCTACACTAGGGCTATCTGCGCTAGCCGTCCCTAATTTAGCAGTGTAAGACTAGAGAGAAGGCAGCTAATCATCACCACCCACCGGCAACTCTTGGGCTACTCTTTTACCAACGAATAGTGGGATTGACCGTCACATTATAACGCCCCCACGGCTGAAAGGGCGAGCATGTTTGGTGTGACGTGGGTTCGAACCCGCGACCCTCAAATTGCGAGTCGAGTGCCTTAACCACCTGGCCATGCCGGGCCGTTATCACACTGTACCGTGCAGTTATAATTTTGTTTATAAAATATGTTAAACTCACATCATTCAACTACTCCCATACTACGAATAGTTAAACACTTCAGTTTATCAAACTAAAGAACATTTATCAGTTATCACACTGTACCGTGCAGTTATAATTTCGTTTATAAAATATATTAAACTCACATCATTCAACTACTCCAATACTACGAATAGTTAAACACTTTTTTAATTTTTATTTTCACAATTGTTTTCACTGTGACAATGCGAGTGTGCTGTTTGATTGTTTCAGATATTCGCATTAAGTAAGCTACATAAGAGTTATCTGCGCTAGCCGTCCCTCATTTTGCATCCACTGCAATCTCTTACGATAATCCAATCGAATAGCGGATCTTAAAGTCGTTCTAATAACGCACCCATGGTCCAAAATTGCGGAGCTATATCTTGCGGCAACGGGACACAAACCAAGGAACCTCAGATTTACAGTACGGCACGAAAATTAATAGGTAACACCCGACCCATGTGACAGGTAAGCTACATTTATATTTACAAAATAAATAATTGCTTTAAAATGTGCTCACAATAATTGGAAGTCCTGTTTTTCGTTTTCTTGTGGTTGAGAGTGGCCCAGTGGTAAGTGTGCCTCTACTGTAAATCTGATGGGTAACAGTTCGAATCTTTTTGCTTCGGAAACTGCTCCGCCATTTGGGGCCGTAGCTACACTATACGAGTGAAAGTCAAATTCCACTATTCGGTCAACAGTTAGCGGTGGGTGTGTACTGTTGACTAGCTGTCTTCTCTCTCTAGCTTATCAATTCAAAGTTAAATAGTCCTTGTGTACTTTATTTTCCTGTACATAATTTATGGAAAATATACTTTGTTTTAAGAAATATTGTTTATTCTTTTCTTTTTTTTTCATAATACACAATATGTTTAATGTTTTTCTTTTTATATTTCAGGACGATATTAATGCAAATATTTATAATTGTTGACACAGACAAATGCCATTTACAGATTATTGAATAATAATTATACTTTTCCTTGGAAATATATACTCCGGAGTATAATTGAAAACATATCATTTTGATTAATTAAATAAAAAAAAACCAGTGGCACAGCGGTATGTCTGCGGACTTGTAACGCAAGAATCCGGGTTTCGATTCCTCTGGTGGGCAGAGCACAGATAGCCCATTGTGTAGCTTTTTGCTTACTTACAAACAAACAAATTAAATGCAGTACCATTACTCTCGAAGTACAATTGATATAAGATAATTAATTGTAATGATCTTTTTTCTGGAAGATAGTCTGCATGTTAGTCGTAGTTTCCAGAAGCTTAAATAAAGTTTCTTCTATGTTTATCCACCTAAATGCTAAAGGCTTATTGTAAAGTATATTGTATTTTATTTGGTGTAAGTGAACTACTATTTTAACTCAATTTGTTTTCTAATAAAAAATGTACTTGAATAAAGTTATTTCGGTAGTCACCATTGCACAAAATGTGATTTGAAATATGATCTTAATTATAGTAAAATATTAAGTTTTTAATTTAATTGCAAACCAATATCAATGTAAAAATTACTTCAACCTTGTTTCATCTAACATGCTTTGCTAAATTATCAGGCCGTGTTGGATGGGATATTGGCACATGGTGTCAGTTTAACAATACAGTTTCCTTTCTCTAACATATAATGTCAAGTTAAAATATAACATTTTATGTTCGAAATAGATTGATTTCAGTTGGCTTAATCAATATTTAATAATGCGTTACTATAAGTAATGAAAGCGTTAATTCTTATTTTAGACACTTCAGAAAATAATTAAAAGATATTCGAAATATTGTAGTATTCTAGTGTGTTAAGGCAAAAATAATATAGATAACTAATTACCCAACCCAACCCATCCCTCTTTCCATCGCCACATTGTTATGCAAATCGGGTATCTGATGATTAGTCATATAAAACGAAACGTAAATTATTATCATCAATGTTCAAGATCAAAGTACATTATAATAATTATAATGTAGCAATTAACAATTGAATTTCACGGCATACTCGTAGTGATTGTGGTGTGATGAATCACACTTCACGCCGTTCTGTATTGACGGCAGAGTAAAAATATGGAGAAAATCAGATAAGGCGCTTTACCCTAATTATGCTGTTCCAAAACTGCAGATTAATGGAGGTGGAAGAATGTTTTGGGGCAGCATTGGGTTATTTGATTCCTTTAGGACAAATAACGTTCAGAACGTATATGAACGTTGTTTTCGACCATGTATACTTCGTAATGGTGCAATTGTGGTATTTCCAGGTGCATTGATTTACCCAAGGATGGCTGGGTATGGTGTATTGATTAGCAAGAGATTCGAGAGAAAATGTCTCAATGAGTAAATCTGAATACTGTGACTTAAAATGAGTTTGAAGAATGAAAGAAACTAGACACAGCGTGTAACCAAATGAAACAATTTTTACTAATAAAGTAAAACAAAATCAAAGTTTAACGAGTACGTATTCATGCACTAGGTTCGACGCCTTTGTTGGACGTCTTCAATGCTGAAGAAACTATAGAACTGCACAAATAATTGTTCCAGACTGAGAAAAGACAACATTATATATACGAAACAATAATGCCATTCTTCTCAGTACGTGTGTGCTATTCAAGCCACTATTGGTCATTCCCATCGAAAAATACAGGAATTTGTTTTCTCTAGCTATCACCAGATCCGTCAGTGGAAAATATTAATGTCCAACTTTACATAGCACGTATAACCGTACAGAAATCTTTCTCATGTGATACCACAGATGAATAACCAAGGACAATTGGTAGCTAGGGCGAAAGGAACTTAGAAACTTAGAAACGTTTTGTGTACACCTTCATGCATGAACATTTTGAAAAATCTTATATTAAACAAGGGTATGTAAAACGTGTAATATGCTTACATATCATACATTTCCACCCTGTTTGAAAAGGTGCTATTTAGCAACAGTACCCCGAATTGGTGTTATCAAACATTGGTTCGAAGATTAATGGCTAAAACACTTTCTTTCAAGAAGAATAAGTCCAGAAGTTAGTGTTTTCAACTGAAAGATTCGAGAGTCACGGGTTTAAAAAGTGGTGCCACTGAACATGCCTTACCCTCTGATCTGTGGGTGCGTTATAAGAATGACACTAAGCTCAGCTACTAGTCACAGACCAAAGAAAGGTAAACATCTTGTCCACTGGAAGTAGCTCAAAAACACACAGTCCACTCTAACTAAAGGAGGAACTGTAAACTAGACAGTTCAAATGGATTTAGGTCTAGAAAAAGACATAAAAGTCAGGTTCATAAGACATAGATAAGCGAAAAGCCTGCTGCTGAAAACTATACCAGCGGTATCAGGTATGCATCCAATGGAAGTATATCGTTATACGGGGCGAAACATAAATCTACTAGATTGTCTGCAAAAGTTCTTTTTATAGTCTTGATAGCGTTACTTTTCAAAAATCGTACAGAGTAAGTTTGGAAAATTTTCCAAGGGATTTGCGGTGTTTGAATGTTACGGTGAATTAAGTCGGAGAAAAAATGTAAAGTGAACTCTGCATATTACCAGACCGCGAGGAAACATTATCTTTGTACATACTGGATGCCAATAAAACATTACTTTTATCAAGATAAAACATCCAGCCACATCTCCAATCCAATATGTGTAAGATGCAAGTACAATTAGATGTTAATACTATATCATTCGGAGATATCTTTATGGACTTTCGTGTCTTTGGGTTGTTGCTCAAACAGGACCTCAGAAGTTATTTCTACGCCCCGTTAGTAGACTATGGAGAACGTGTAAAAAGAGCCGAAACAGCATGAACTTAACATATTACTCAAAACCTGCTGCGTGGGGTATGGGTTTGTGGGTATTGCAGAATAATAGTTTCGAACAAGAACCACCATATAAATTGCCATCGGAGGTGGATAAAGGGGCTGTAAGGACTACCAATCATCCTTGTATCGTTGCTATAGACTGTAACTAACCTTCTGTATATAAAAATGGTAAACGTCGACCATATCTAACACAATAGCTTCCATCTGCTGTTAATGTTTATGTTTGCTATGGGTGAGCCTTTTATTTCGCGTTCCCGTGTTTCTTTTTGTTTAATACAAAAAAAGAATACTCGATACGTATTGAGTACTGATACGATGTTGTAGAATTATTTCTCATAAGCTTCTTTCTTAATGTTTATTTCCTACCATAAAGTACAATTTAAGTGAGATTTTATTTCGTACTGGGGGTAAAACATAATAAATTATTGTTTACCTGTAATATTTGAACAAATAATCTTGACTTTTCAAACTAATCCCTGGTTTTCTTAATCCTTAAGTCCTCTGGTCACAAAATATAGAAGTATACGTGCATATATACACGGATATATACGTGTCAGAAACTGTCTCCTCAGACTTTGACGCACGTGTATGTTACTATATCATCTGGCAGACTTTTACATCATTCTTTTTATAGATGGTAGTCATAAGTGATATTGTGATCAAAGGTCATTGTCATACGTTATAATGTACCAAAGATATTGCACAGACAGAAAGTATTTAAACATTCCAGTGTACACACAGATAGTATTCACACATGCCATTGTACACACAGGTAGTTTCACATACGGCATTGTACACACAAGTAGTATTCACGCCGCTATATTCAATACCAAGCATGGGGAGCGCATATACCCCATTCGATTTAATTACTCATCAGGATCTCTACCAACCTACCCTCAAATCTAACTATATGCCCAAAGTAGCGTACTGTCCGTTATATATATATATACCAGTATCCTTTTCGATACAAAAAAGAAATCACTAGGACCCCAGATGGAAGATTTCTGTGAAATAGTTACAGCGATAAGGTTCGTCTTTTTTTTCTGTACGCTTGTCTAGAAAAGTCATCTACTAACTTACTTACTTAGGTGAAAATTCGTTGAAATGGTTAAATTTTCATTCACTCCATAAACACATATATAGTGATTTAGACGACTTTATAAGACGACTTAATACTGTGAAATAGTCATTGTTAATATTCAGACATTTTAAAGGCTGTTTTAAACGGGAGATTTTTATAGCCGCCATCTTGTTTCATCACGATCCCTACTATTAGGTACTACAGTACATTTCTAATTATAACGTATCAAAATTTTCTACTTAAAAATTAATTTCAGAATTTATATAAAGTAGTTTGACTTCAATGCTCTAGCAAGATGAAAAAAAATTGCTTTTTAGTAGCCTTATTATAAAAACGCAAGTTCATTAGACGGGAGAAATTGACTTACGCCTCTCTTCACATACACACAGTTTTTGTTTGTTTGTTTGTTTTTCAAAAAATGAAAGGTGATTTTTACGCAAAAGAGAAATTAAATAATCCATAAATTTCTACTATCTAAATAAATTTAGGCGGTCATATATAGTAAGATGATAAGTGATACACCACAGAAGTTTATCAGAAAAGATGTAACACCTTTATAACTACCAAATATTTTAAATAAATATTTAACAATAAATTTATGAATTTACAATGCAATAGTTTGGGGTTCGATTCCCCATAATGAACAGAGCAGACATAGCCCATTGTGTAACTTTGTATTAAAACAGCATTGAAACAACCTGAATTTCAAAATTTTCTTACCCATTATTAAAATCTAAAATCAAATTACATTCAGAAGAAAACGATAACGAACTTAAATCTATTATGCTCTTTGTTGGTCTTTTTTTGTGAATATTACAGATTTCAAGGGTTAGATTTTATTTTTTGTTTTGATTTTACATTCATCAAGTCTGAAGTCTTAGATCGTTATACCATTTCTACCCTGGTTGTCAAAGAGTATCATTTTGTTATGTAAGCGTTTCTCGTTTTCCATCACCACGTTGGTAGTTTTTTACAGTATTAATCCAAGCTAATATAATTGTTTGTTTGTTTGGAATTAAGGACAAAGCTATACAATGAGCTATCTGTGCTCTGCCCACCACGGGTATCGAAACCCGGTTTATAGCGTTGTAAGTCCGCACACACATACCGCTGTGCCACTGGGGTGCAGCTAATATAAACGAACACAAAATAAGTCCCAATCTGAAATTATAGAAGTTAAAACGTTTACTATTTGTGAGATATGTTTTTGTGGTAAAGGCTGTATTCTATGTTTAATCAGACATCGTTTGTTCTCTTATATACAATAACAAACTTGAAGGTCATTTTTAAAATTGTTTTTAACAGGATGACCGGCTTATGAAAAGAGTTCACAGATGATATCCTAAAAAAGTAATGAATGAAATTAAATGTTTACTTTTCTTACAAGTGGGTGTACAAGGATAGTATTTAAGGGCCAGGTGACCTTTTGTTGTCTGTACGTTATTTTATTTTACTCTATTTATTCCACAGTTTACAGGCGTTTGGAGGCCATATTTGTATTTTGAAGAAAAACACAGTACACCGTGAGTGTGCAAAAGGGCTATTAAAAATAATCCGTTCCTAACTTTTGCCTTGCGAAGAAAGCACTAGTATAAAGAAAAACTATGCTATACTTTTGACGACCAAAGTAAGATGTTACATGGTCAGCTTGTTTATAGATAAGCACAAAGTTATAAGTCCGCAGACATACCGCTGTACCACTGGAGGGCTACGTAGACAGAGCTTAGTTCTTTCATAAGACTTTATAAATTTGTTAAACCTCGTAGATATTCTGGTTACACACAAACATATGTGTGTGTATGTATGAATATATATTTTTTGCAATAATTATTAATTAATTAGTGAAAGAATACCTAGAGAGATAGTAATGGAGAAAACTGAAAACAGGTGAGCCACTTGGTTATCAAAATTTTATAAAAATCGTCAGTTTTTATTTGAAACAATTATTGTAACTTGTGCAAAAGTATTAGAGCTACTGCATGTGAAACGGAATTTCGTTATTGATGGAATTAATTTAACTAATTACTAAAAACTTTAGTAATTCGTGTAACGCGTTTCACCTTCACTTAAAGTAAAGGTTTGGGTATATTTCGTTTGAACATTAAGAGTAGGTTATTGTTGTGGTACAGAAGGTTATATATACTTAATCGATTTTAGATGACCAAAGGTGTTAAGCAACTTTTTCAATGAAAATACTGAATTTATAGACCAGTATAGCTATATAAACAGAAGTACTGTAAATTAAAGTATATCATATAAGTTATAGCTTATACATATAAATTCAGAGCTCAACCTAACCAATACCTTGCGTTTGAAAATCGTGCTTATCATAGACTTTAATTCAAATTTGAAATGTTTTTTGAAACTCATGTGCTTATCAGTTATACTTCTTTTTTCTGAATTTTTAACTTCATTTATTACAGATTCCTTAAAGGTCACTTATACTTTAAAATAATGGAAGTAATATTACGAAACGTGTATAGAGTCTAAAGTTACTTACTCCACCTTCTTTACTTTAGGCCTGTTATGATCTGATGGCTAGAGCGCTCGATTCGCAATGTGCGGGTCGCGGAATCGAAACCCTACGCCGAACATGTTTGCCGTTATAGCCTTTGGAGCGCTACAATAGGACGTTTTATTCTAGTATTCGTTGGTAAAGAGTAACGCAAGAGTTCGCGGTAGGTGTTGCCAGACGGTTGCCTTTGCTCTGGTGGGCAGTTCAAAATTAGGGACGAAGGCAGATAGCCCATGTTAGCTTTGCCGAAACCATACCTTTAATTAATTGTCTTGTATCTATATTGTTTCATGTATTTTTGTCACATTTGAACGTTGCCCCTCGAGTATTGTATTTTTTATGCAGAAAACATGCATAAACATATAGTGTTAAGGCGTTCAGAAATAATGTTATAATAATAGTCTCTATTATTATCATTCTTTAGCTTCTACATTTTGCTAATGATCTTTAATCGAAGTCACGTGCTGATCATGTTACGTAGGTATTTTCCATCTGAATTGTCATGAATTTGAAGACTAATATCCATTGCGTTGTAATGACTTAACTCTTGCAAATCATGTCTACTGTACTGTATTGTAGCGACCAAAAGGTATGCGATGTCATTAAACATCGAAATCACTGATGTTACATCTTGAAATCTGTGGTTGTGTTGTCATGTGAACTTTGAGTTAAAGAGAGTGGATGACTTTTAAAGCTCAAAGCATAACGGGTTATCAGCATACAGGTTTATTTCCTTCGTTATTTTTTTATTTCAAACCAAAAGATATTGCATTCCTTAAAGGATAACTTATAAGCTCCTGTGTTAAATATATAGTGGTTAACACTATGTAACCGTAGTAACAAGCTCATGCTAGCCTGTACCCTACAACACAGGTCTGATTACAAACGCCTGTTACACATACTTATAATAACACTTTGAAGCCTGTGTTATATAAATGCGCAGAAAAATAATATTTAAGCACAGTTATAAGCTATTCTTAATCGCACTAGTTAAGATTACGTCATAAGTAACAACTACGGTCATATTCCTAAAATACGATTATATAATCACGAGAAGCAAACATACGTTTATTAAAAAGCCTGCAAGATTTAATATTATTGTACAAAATAAATAAAATGAAAATAAATAATTGTTTATGAACGTTAACGGAAGTAAATACATTTAGTTTAGTTCACACACTTATTGTTTTCTGAGTCTAGTATCTCAGGTTTTACACGTATAAGACTGTTCCATCTAAGCTATTTTAAAGTATTAGATATCTTCTATCTAAATTTTGCGATCATGGAAATATGTAAATAACTCTGTTACAGTTTACGTTCTTTTCTAGATCTAGGTCACGCATTTAACATCCTGAAAGTGAAATCTCGGTCTCCGGTTCTCACAGCTTAATATTCTCAACATGAAGAAAATAGGGGTAGGCTAGAAAAGTAGTACGCCTAGCGGTGTTTTTTATTTTTTCTGGTTAATCTACAGCATGTAGTTTCAAACGTTATGTTAAAATATTTCTTGCCACTTTTCACAAAAATGAAACTAGTCAAGGGCAAAAATGATTGGGTATGATAACATTTAAATTAAATAAAAAGTACATATTTAAACAAGATATGTTTTCATGACTATCTAGCTCCAGTTAAATATCGAGTTATCTTGATTTTTTTTTAGACCCAACAAAAGGTGTAACTGGTTCCGCTCTACTTTACCTCTAAGCGTCGTTGTGACTGCCGGTGACAGGTCTTCAAGGTCTCTTTTTAACTGGGACGTCATAGGCGTGCTTCGGTTCTTAGAGAGGCCCCTAAAGATACCCCTCTACAGGCTGATCTGGAGCTGAGAAAGGTGCAAAGAGTGCAACCCTCACCCCCTTACACATAAACCCCGACTATGAGAACAATTCCCTAATTCACCGAACTCACATGTAATTCTCTTGATTTTTACTGTTGCCATTCTTTTCGTTTATTTTCCCTCATGCCCTAATCCTTAATGTTCGTGTTAGTCCCTTAATTTGCCTATAGACGCCCATGGAGTGTGAAAAGGTGTGAAAAATGGATAAATATTTGTTAAAACGATTGTAGAGTTCTTAGAGTGAAAATTATGGTTTAAATATCAGGATTGTAAATCACTGTGATAATAAAGTGGAAGAGCGGTCAGAATACACCGCAAAGTATTCCTTCAAACATCGCTAGTGGTATTCTAGTATTGTTACTGCTGACTGTATTTGTAGGGAAGTGTTTCATGTTAAGTTTCAGAATGCCTTTGTTAGTTTTGTTCATGGCATCGACTGTTGACAGGGGTATGAAAAATAAATTATTAATCACATCACGAAAAATTATTTTCTTTTCCTTGGGCGAATTAACTGAAATGTAAGGAATAGGCAGTTTTTTACCTCCCTAACTGTAAAACATCAACAAGTTTCCGAGGGCTTCGTCCCCTGAAACGTCTGACTCTCCGCCTAAAGTGTCTGCACCCTCTCGCAGATAAGTTCTCATGACTCGCAAGTGCCCACTCTACGGCGTAGAACAAAGGATAATTCTATAAATCGTATGCATAAGACCTAATATAGCCTGGTGGTTATAACGCTTGTCTTGTAACCTTTGGGTTAGGTTGAAAGAACAAATAACACGTGGCTCGAGAACATGTTCCTGAAGCTACAAATGAGTTAATGGAAGTAACATATAAAAAATAAAAGAAATAATAATAATAAGAGTATAAACTTAGTTAATCATAGTAAATAAATTAAATAAAACACGAAAATGTAGAACAAAAATACAGACAACAATGTAAGAAAATGAATGAACATGTGCATCAGGTAATATTGTTCAAAGTGATACAACAATAAAAAGTATGTGAACTTAATAGGAGTGAAGAATGGCGGTGAAAAGTAAATAATATAAAGGTAATAGTGGATGGAGCAAATGTGAGGCCAAGTACAGAAAAGTCGGACATGCAATGTGAAGGTTTGGTAAAGTGTCTACCTGTGGGTTTTGTAGAGTCATTATTACATAAGAAATAAGAAAAAGTTATTTTAATTTGGCGAATTTTTCACCACTACTTTATATTATACTTTGCGTTTTTTTTTGTTTTTTTTTACTTCCTCGTCAACGCAATTATTTTATTACTTTTAATCTTTGGGTCACAGAAGTCGAACAAGTTTACTCTTTAAGCCGTGATGGCGTTATAATGTGTCAGTAATTCCCACTATTCGTTCTTTAAAAGTAGCCCAAATTGGTGCGAAACGGCTGGTTGCATTTTCTCTGGTCGACAACTAAAAATTGCGGACAGCGGGAAATAGTCTTAGTAACTTAGCCATAAACAAACAAATAAACTTATAAGTAAAAAACAAAAAGTTAGCCAGAAACCTGACATGTTTTAACATGAGCATTATTACCACAATAACCCTAAAATTCTAAATTTCAAAAGTTAAATTGGTAAGAATTCAATAGCTTACTAATAGATGGGTAAAGGCACGTATCGTTTGTATCGTTACATTGGACAACCAAGCGTATCTGCTTATTTCTGTGGAGGATACAAATAAACAATATCTAGTACGGATATGGTGTTATGTCTTGGACGATTGGACCATTCCCATATCTTTCTGCGAAAATGCAACGCTTCTTTTTCAGGAATCTTATTTTGTACGTGCGACTCTGTATACATAAACACAAATTCTGATAATTAAAACCGATTCGTTCTTCGATTTGTTAACGAACAGCTTGTAGTTTGGCATCAAACGAAATGAGTTGCTGATTCACTACCACTAGCCTGACGATGACATTCGGCATTCTTCACGGAATCATCGTTGCCATAGCGATCAAACACAACCGGACAGCTATAGCAATAGACATTTACAGAAAATATGTGGATGCGTATCATGGCTGGTTGTGCAAAATCTTCAAATACCTGAATACGTGACTGTGTCACAGAACTGTTAAACATTGTGACAAAATGAAACGGGGAGACGCACACGTAAATCTCCATCAAATCTGCGTCGTATAAATGTTAAACTGCCAAGTTCGATTATATGAATCTTCGTCCTTTATACATATCTGCAAAAAAAAATGCAATACTATTAAAATATATCATTGCATTTATATGGAGCCGAAACTAATGACTGACGGGTAAAGTTAACTAAGTACTTTATTCTCTAGTGACTCTGTGCATGTACAGCAATTTTAATTCAGTGAGAGGGCGATTTCTGGAACACTGAAAACAAATGATATTTTAACCACTTTATATGTATATATATATATCTTATACATTACTTCAGTAACAACGAGTCATCACGCTTCAGTAAGCTATGAAAAGACGTATCTACATACAATAGGGGGGGGGGATTCAAACACAAGATATACTACTATCCAAAGATGGCAAAAACGTTTGAAGAGCAAACGTTTAATTCTTGTCTTAGGTATTTTCTTCATAATTCATTATGTATAAAAATGATTTAGATTTTGCTGAGTGTTTTGGAAAAAAAAAATATTTTTGTACCAACTCTGTACAACATTAAAAAATAATTACTAACCCATAGTTGCTTTATTTTCATGTCTATAAAATAATTTCATTCCCAGCGATACCTATTTATTGAAGTATAGAGATCAAACAAAACAATTTCATTGTGTCAGTGTATGCCTAACATTTTCTTTAACACCAGTTTCCTAAGCTTTAACGTAAAGTTACTAGCTGTATGTCTGCGATAGCCGTGTCTAATTTTCAAACGATAGACAAGACTGAAAGTGGTTAGCCAACTCTTCAGATTATTTTGTCAGACCAAAAGGGAAATTCGACCGTTACTCCTATAACGCATCCACGGCTCCAAACTGGAGAGAGTGGTTTTACATTTTTGCGGTGATGGGAAGTGAACTACGGGACTCCATCTTTACACTCTGGTATACTAATCACTACCAAACACTTATGTACTAATTAAACTCAAATTTTGAATAAAGAAGAACTAGACGAAAAGTATTTAGTGATATTTCAGATTTTTTGTTTTTTTTTAATTATGCACAAAGCTACTCAAGGGCTATCTGTACTCTGCCCACCACGGGTATCGAAACCCGGTTTCCAGCATTGTAAGTCCGCAGACATACCGCTGTGCCACTGGGGGGCTTTTCAGATTTTAATTACTTTAAAATGTATTCTTTTTATAAACGCCAGTCTGTTATAAGAGACTGAACAAATATAATGTTTATTTTTTTGTTAAGTTCCTCCAGTGTACAGAATACGATGGTACTAACCTCAAGATGTTTAAACTTCCAGAAATGTCCTACGTGGGTCAGCGGTAAGTTTACAGACTTACAATGCTAAAATCCAGGGTTCGATTTCCCGCGGTGAACAGAGAACCCATTGTTAGGCCATTGTGTATCTTTGCATTCACAAAATATAAACAGCAGTCTCCAGGTATATTTCAGAGTTAATATCGCAAACAAGTAAACACGTTTAAAAAAAATTCTTGAAAAAACAACAGATCCACAAATATCACTCCAGTTTACTTTCACAGCGGTTGAAGAAGGTGCCAAGTTTATTATCATTATTCAAACATATATCTGTATTTAGAGATTCTATAAAGGAAAGAAAATTTCAGGTAATAAAGCAATTTTTTAATCCTAAAAGAAAATCTTTCGGACAAAACGCTGACTAACTTTCTTTCCTGTTTTTTTTTTCAAAATCGAAATCTACTTTATTTTATTTAAAGTTTTTGACTAAATTGTTGTTACTTTAAGTATCTTAAGCTGTGTAAAAAAATATATACAGAAGCCCTCAATTAGGAAATCATTGATTTTGCAAGTAATTTTAGCGGATGTTTTAACCACATCGAGAAAGCATCTAAAGGTACATATTTTAGCTAGTTGTTGTTAGCGCAAAGTTACACAATGGGCTATCTGTGCTCTATCCACCGAGGGGAATCGAATCGCGGATTTGAGCGATGGAAGACCACAAATGCATCACTGGCTCACCTTGGAACATTCTGTTTAGAAACGAGACTGGAATAATAGCAGTTTAGCTAATGACAAAATTGTCTTATGTGCATCTAATATCATATATTGATAAACGAATCACATGCTTTAAATGAGAGTATTATGTATTATTTATATAATTGTGTACATTAAAGAAGTGAACCTTTTTCCAATATAATTGAGAAAAGCCTTTTCACATATTAAAGTTGTTTGAAGTAACTTGATTTCATATTTAAGAGCGAAGAGACTTTGCCATAGTCTAATCCTTCCATAACATAAGCACAGCCAAAGCCACACAGATCACAACAAAGTCACAGCCAAAAGCGAATGACCACACCGTTTCTCACATTAGAATTGTAGGCAGCAGCCCGCCCAAAAGGAACCCCACAGCTGACAGCAACTCCTTGGACAAAAAGGAAGGCAACAGTAGAACAGGGCCATCTTAACTTGTTGTGTAAGCAGAAGTATAAGCTGCATCGGGGACGATGACACTAGTGTAACCTCCAAAAATACCAACTATACTGAAGGAAAATAGAATATTAGTAGTTTAAAAAACTAATATTTTGACAGAAATACGTATTTATAGTACATTTGTTACATTTATTGAATTTATATTATGTGCTATATTTCTACGTTTATTGCAAGATACCTTTTCTGAAACTGGATGAAGATACAACTTTACAGGTCAGGTACGCTGTTTCTTTTCCAACTTATGTTTTCCCCTCTCAAAAGTAACTTAAATACGTTATTGTACAGTGTTGTTGATTTATGATACCTTAGAGCTTCTTACCACTTAAATTACCCTTGAATGCACTACTTCAAGAGGAGTAACCATTGCTACTCAACAGATTTTATCCGTAACATTTCTGTGCTATCTTTGAACACCGCACAAACTGGATCCTTTTCATTCCATATATCATCTTCATCAAAATTGATCATGATTTTAAGTGTTCATTCACCCAAACTTATAAAGTTCACTCAAGTTCGGACATGCAGGCGAGCAAAACTGTTGAACTTCGTATCATAACTACACCATCCGTTACCAATAAAAACTGCGTTACGGCCGTTGCTTAGGTAAATCAGCTTTTTATCTTCTTAGATTAAGCATTTCATAGGAATTATTACATGCATAGGATTTGCATGTACTCTTAAAGCTTCAAAGAATCACTGTAGAGATCACAAGGGTAAGAACTTATACTTAACCATAGCCATCGTGAACTCTAACGTTTTCGTCATGTGAAACATTCATGTACCGTAATATATATATATATAAATATATATGAGATATTGTCGCAACTCTTTCTATAACAAGTATCTCATTTAAAAATTAAATAACCAATTATGATTATAAACGAATCCGTTCCGCCTTTCGTATTAATGTATGTTTTGTCAAGTGACATTTTTCAAGTCATTGTGCGTACTTATAAAAATGCTTTATAAAGTATTTAAAACTTACAGCAGTTCATATATTTACAGTTTATTTTAATTACCTGTAAACAATAAAAAATAGAAAGAAATATAGAATTGTCTATCTGAATTTTAAGTTATCAATGTACTATATCCACTATCTATCAGTTCAGCTGAACGAGGCTGTTTTTCTTTATGTTGCCCCTTTAAAAATGTTTGTTATAAATTTCAAATCTTTAAGAGTATGTAACAATCCTTTTCGACGCAAAGTATTCATACACAGACATCATTATGATGTGTTCAGATCGAGGATTTAGAAGTTCTAGTCTTGGGATATCCCTTGTACTTGATCGCACTGGAAAACAAAGGAATATGTATCAGTTTGGATCATCAGGACAATCAAGAAGGAGACCTGCAACAAGTCGTACTCCACTCGTGTTAAACAGTAGTAAGCATTGCTTCTTTGTTGGGACGATATTTTCATCTCTTTGCTGAGTTCTTCATCACATGTTGTTCAACTCAAAAAGCAAAGCAGGAGAATATTATAAGTTCCAATCCTACAATGTTATCTACGCTTGTAAAATAACAATGAAAAAATACAATTTCCACTTATATTTTCACTTATTCTTCCTTTTTAAATGTCATTGTCTGAGGGGAGAGTTTTATTTCTATAAATTCGTTGTAAAATTAATTACCTAAGTTTCAACTCTTTGTTGCAACATGCTCTTCTCTAACATGGAAAAAATGCTTTAAGAATAGAGATTAGATTACCCAAGTAGACATTCAATTACATTTATTAAGGGAGCCATGTTTTTACGTGTATGATAACTGCGGCACTAATGAATAACATGGTTAATGGTCCTATAAGTAGTTACAACAAATACTACAGAGAGTGATATAAAGTAATTACTCCCATCAATAAATGTCACTGAATGTCTGCTTAAGTTATCTCTTTAAGCACCATTTTAATTGCTCCTAAGATCTTATTTGTTTAAATGAGATATCCACTTAATTTGAAGTTATATTATTTCACCATAATTTAAAATATAACATGAGTTTGAGGAATCGTTTTCCCTCTGGCAAGGTCTTCCCAATGGGTTAAGGGTAAGTTTACGAGCGTACAACACTACATTTCATGGTTCTCCTTATTGGACAAAGAGCAGGTAGCCCCTTGTGTAGCTTTACACTAAAAAACAGCAATACCAACCCCCTGGAAAGAATAGTGAAAAAGGCACAAACATCAAGACAAGCGGTAGTGTGTTGTGCGGCCAAAACAACCTGCAGGATACACTGTGTATTATTAACAGCAATGATAGTTTAGCGATTTTCCACCTTCTATAACTCGGACTGTGATAATCCAAACTATCACATGTTTTCGGTGGATATCATCTACTGGAACCTTGCTTCACATACCAAATTTCAAGACAATCCGTTAAGAAATGCACTAGGAATAAAATCTCAAAATTTGATTGAATTTTTTTCCTTCTTTCTTTTTCTTCGCACTAAAAGTACAGAAACTTTATTTGATAGCAAAACATACCTAACTCTTATAGATTTTTCTTTCAAATTTAGTACACTGATACACCTTTACAATTTCAATTAGGTGACAAATTTGTTCTAAGTATAAGCTACCTGTGCAAAGTTATTCGACAAGATCCGCTCAAAAAGTCATGTGAGCTATCGGTCTAACATTTTTACTGCAGTTTCACCTAAGAGTGAAAGTGGACCTTTTTAGTTTTTTGTCATTCGGATTAAAGAGGCTGATTTAGAGCAACAAAACTATAGAGTCAAAGGATGAGCAGATACATAAGTATTGGTTAGGCCAAGCAAATCAGATTTTCAGTTGCTAGCTCAAGTTCTCAAAAGAATCATACGGGTGGACGGTTATTATTCATTGCTGAATTTTAACCACAAATTTTCTGAAATTATCCGAATTAAAGAGCGTTTAGTTTCACGTGGTATTAGCTTAAGCAATTGGCATAAATAATGATGCTGGATATGGCGGTTGATGACAAGAAACTGTTAATCTGGATTCCTAGGCGTTACTACAAAGAAAGTTATGAACACTGTTCTAGTGAGGAAAAAACTATCACTATTAATGGCTGG
>NW_013666989.1:196851-208177 GCF_000517525.1 Limulus polyphemus | reverse complement strand
ACCCATTTAAGCCGTCTCCAGCCATTATTAGTCTCAAAGTGGGTTCCTCGTCATCGAATTTGAAACTATCACTATATATTATAAAGAATCTGGTTTGGTTCTGTAAATTATAGATCTCTTCTGAATAATAGAGTTGCGATCCTCAAGCTAATGGTGTCACTTTCTTACTTGATGCGTATTGACAAAAAAAATCATGATATCCAATCAAACAGTTTAGGTGTGAAAAAAAGGTGCGGCCAAAAATGGATTAAGTGTGTGACTTAAAGGAATGAAATCAAAATTGGTGGCCAAATTAGTAGCTACACTTATAGCATTGATAATAATTTTACAGCAATTATTCATTCATTATTTAGCTAGGCCGCCTTATTTGTTTTACCCACCAAAAACGCGGCCTGGCTAAATAATGAATGAATATTTGCTGGAAAATTCTTATCAATGCTATAAGTGTAGATACTAGTTTGGCCGCCAATTTTGATTTTATTCCTTTAAGTCGCACGCTCAATCCTTTTTTGGCTGCACCTTTTTTTTTCACACCTAAAGTGTTTTTAATTAGATACATATATTGTTGTACACGTGCAGTTCTTTGTTTTACTTGACATATGAGCATCAATAATAATATGACAAGTCTCAAGGCTTATAACGCCAGAAACCGGGTTTCAATAGCCGTGGTGAAGGCAACACAGACAGCCCATTGTGTAGCTTTGTGTTTAACAACAAACAAACAAATTATTTTGTTTGAGTAGGCCTAACCATAAATGAATTTTACTAAATTGAAAATTATGTGTGTAATTTATTTAGAAAATGTACAAAATGAAATTTTCCACGTGAGGTCTTTACATTATTGAAACTTTACTGAATTTGTTGTACTAACAAAGATAAATCAAAATTTGAAGATCTGACCACACCGTGAGTATGGGTATTGTCTTTTCCGTGTGAATAACAAAGACAATAGTTGCATTAGTCGATGGCGAAAAAGGTTTTATATATCTGCCATTAGATAGCTAAAACAATGTTTTTATGTTAAAATCTTCTTGGGCAAAAATAAAAAAATGCAGATTTTTACATTGGGTAGTGTAAATGTCATACTGTTAAATTTCTTGTTCAATCAAAGGTTAAATTAAATGTATTCCAAAAATGTGGAAAGTTTTCGATTCGTTTCTCATCTCTTTAGTACGATGAGAATCATTTGATATTTTACCTGTATAGTCTCTCACAGTTGGTAAGTGTAGCTTCTTATAACGAATGACTTTTAAATAAATAATAATAATCTATTCAAATATTTTCCATATTTATGTACGATTTCCATCAAATTGTGCACCACTTCGTTTATTATTTTGTCCACTTTCTTTAGAGAGATAAGCTAACACAAATTTCTTTGTAATTGCTTTAAACACTAAAGTTGTTTATTGCAAAAAAAACACAAGCTATAGAAAATAATACTGAGTAAACAAAGGAAATGAAAAGTGTACGTATATATATATAGACAATTAAGCTAAAAATGTGAAGTTATATTTACATAATTATGTAAAAGTATAAATTTCCATTGTTATTTCGTATGATTGTTATTCAAATCCAAAAATGGACAACATGATCTACATTGCTTTTGTCCATTCGTCAAACGTAAATCTGCTTTTCTGATTTATCTTAATATCTGCTTGATTAGGGTAGGAAAGTGTGGAATAGGACTGTATGCGCAAGACTTCATTTTTGATAAAATTAGATGATAACATCATGAACCCCATAGAAGTACAGAACACAGAAAAGTAGCCTCTGATCACCAAATCATTTGCTGTAGAGTATTTTTCCACGCTTATTTTTATAAACAAAGTTTGATGTTTTCTTGCTCATTTGCAGACATTTTTTTCAGTCTGCGTAAAAAATACATTTAAACACTTGTTGTGAACTGTTTTGTATTTTTCTGGATATCTTGTTTGGTCATATGAGAGTTACAGTAGTGTATGTGTAGTTAGTAGCCATAAAATAAGTCTTAAAAAATCTTATTTGCAAATGCTTTTAATTTATTCAGTGAACATTATCTACATAATTTTCTTATTAACCACATTCAAGACTTGTAACAATCTCATATATTCATACGTTATTTTTACATTCTGTACACAACAGGAAAAACGTTTTCGTAGTTCACTTCAAGTCACTCTTCTGTAAATATCAAAAATAATAATAATCATGAACAAGAATTCAAAACCTAAATATAAACATGCAGCTAATATTCATCAAAGTAGTTAGCAGTTATTCATGTATAAGAGTTGAGTGTATGTAAATGACATTTTAAAGTAATATAACTTAATTTATCTATATATATATTCAAATTACTGTAAGTATTCCTTATGAGCTCTATATTGAGTGAAACATGTCGTCCGCAATTGATAAGGCGAACATTGTGTGGTAGAAATACTACAAATATACATTTTTCTAATTCATGAAAATATATGGATAAAGAATGTAATGTTTAAAATATGATAGGCCTAATTCTTATATCATTTGACACGTATACTTAATTATAATCATGTTTCACCAGCTTGGAAAAGGCGTTCACACCATAACACTTGTTCAAAGTAATTCATATTTGTTTTTGTTGGTCGTTTCTGATATACAGAAATACAAAAAAAAGAACAGTGCTTACCTTATCTTTAGTGAAACTTAGCTACGCCAAGACCGTGACCATAGCCGATACCGCCTACTCCAAGACCATATCCAAAACCACCCAGTCCATGGCCGAATCCGAAACCACCAACTCCATGACCGAGTCCTAAACCACCAACTCCATGACCGAGTCCGAAACCACCAACTCCATAACCGAGTCCGAAACCACCAACTCCATGACCTACTCCGAAACCACCAACCCCATGACCGAGTCCGAAACCGCCCAAGCCTACTCCAACACCTCCGTGGTTAATATGAGTCACGTGGGAAGCAGCTCGGCCAACAGGGATTCCTCGTCCACCAAAAGCAGGGGCGACGGCAGCATGACCAACAACAAAACCAGCGTGGGGAGCACCAAATCCGCCGCGATAGCCGCCCAGGTAGCCGGCCTGGGTATAAGCCACAAGAGCGAGGAAAGCTGCAGCAAGCTGTTGAAGAAAGAAAAAATAAAATTCTCCGTTAACGTTTATAATTTGTAGTTTCATCTAAATTCTACATACACTGATATATCCCGAGAAAACACATTTAAAATTGGTTGGAATTCTAACATTCATCCTGATCAGCAGATAAGTGCTTTGTAATTAAAAGATCTGTTGGGCACTTCTAAAAAGAAACACTCATTCTTAGCTACAGACAAATCTACAATATTATATCTATATATTAGAAGAGAATGCTTTTCCAAAACTGACAACATAGAAAATATTTTTAGAGCTTTAAATTAGAACTAAAACATCTTATTTAATTGGAAGAAATGCGTATTTATATTTTGACTAAATACATTGTCTGAAGAGAAAGCAGTCGCTTGATATATATTATATATATGTTTCTTACCAAAAACTTCATCTTTAGTTTTGACTTTGGTTGTCGGGTCTGGAGGCTCAAATATAACAGAATGTAAGTTTGAGCTTCTTTTATACACGTTATTTTTCAGTGAAAATAAAAATTTTATTAACAATATCCCATATGTCACGCTATGGCGTTTCTTGCGATGAGGGTTTGGTGGTAGCAAGGCCACTGTTTTTTTATGTGCATACGCCTTCGTTTACTCTCAACAGGCTGAAGGAAACGTTTTACTGCGAAACAATTTCGGTAATTTCGAAGTTTTAGAATTGAATTGCCTATACAATTGATATATTTTTTACCGAGGTCAAGCTAGGTTAGTAAGTGTTTCCAACATGTACGATATGGTCCAATTATCCCAAGATATACCAAAAGTTGGACTGAATCCCACTGTGTAAATTATTATTAAGTTTCAACCAGCTAGAACTTCATGAAAACGAAGGTTAGACACACTAGATAACTCCTCAAATTATTCACGTTTTCTTTTTTGCACAATGCGCTACACATACAGGTTTTACTGAACTCTCGGCCTTGTGAAACTATACTTTTAGATAACGATGTAAGTTTCTTTGAACTAAAAGGTGTGTGTGTGTGTACGGGAGCAACAACTTTTTATCTTAGTACCACTATATCACCAAGGTAACAAGAGGCTTAGATATATTGTGGTGTTGTATATGATAAAACGAATATGTCGTATTACAAAATATTAAAAACATTACTCAGTTTCGAGGAACCCTGTTATAACTATATATTATTCCCATTAAATCTAATGTAATTCTGACATATAGACTGTCATTTGTTTCCTGCAGCATAATAATAGACAGGTATGATTGGATTTTCTGTAAAAGACAAGAGTAATTGAATGTGGTTTCCACATTTTGTAAAACATTTGAAGAAATTTGTTTTAAGCTTCAAACACCTCAAATTTTATATTTTCTAGTCAATAAATTATTTTCACGTCACCAACAGAGGGCTCCCATAAGATGGAAAGGATTTAAAATATTTTAATTAACTCTTAACCGCTAGTGTGATTTTTGGTGGAATTATACATTTCTAAAAGTATATTTCATAAACAAACTTCAAAAAAGGAATACTATCATATTAAAATCTTCCTCTAAGGTACGACAACAAAAAGTAGCAATATTATTACAACTACAAAAAATAATTATTAATAAAAATTAAATCGTTTGGGCTCAGATAGATCCCATTCTATCTGATCTGCGTAGGAATTCCGTTAATATACACTAGCATTTGTGGTGTCTTTAAGTACATTTTCAAGCCTTTAAGAGAAATAATGATTACAGTGGCTGTCACAATATAAAATACTGTTTACGGTAGATATTATTAATTTATATATTTTCTGAATTAATATTTTATGATTGTTTAGTTTTTATTATAATAAGAGAGTTAAAAGCAGACAATTGTTGGAAGTTGTGTTTATAATTCATTGATGTTGAGACTATCGAATATCGCGTGCAATACACTGACGTCGAGAATATAGAGATTTCTAGAAGACGGGCAAAAAATTAAGTGATAAACATATAAATAGTGTGAGACGAGCGGGAATAGTAGACAGACAGAAGAAACTGAGAAAGTAAACTCGTGGGAAGTAGAAGTGCGGCCAAATGAAAGGTTAGAAAACTTAATGTTAACCATCGTAGGAGTAAATAGCCTAACGGTTGATATGATAAAGTAAGATTAACAGTTTTCTGACATTTTAGGGGAATAATTTGTCTCGTCAAAGGGTGTTCTAAAGCAATTGAACTTGCATGTATGGACTTTGACAAAAAGCAGATGATTATTGGAAGTAGACCTAAATACGAAAAACAGACGGACAAACAAAGACAGAGCTGACGAGAAGTAAAGTTACGAGAAGGAATTCGGCCATAGAAAAGTTAAATGCAAAGTTAATCATCAGAGGAGTGAAAGGACTGACGATTAATATGTTAGAGGAAACTAACAGTTTTAAAAGAAATAAGTAGTATAGTTTATTCCGTCAAAGTGAGCTATAAAGTAATTGAACCAGTCTGAGTGCATTTTTACAAGAGGAACAGACGATTACTGGAAGAGAACTATACGACAGTGGTAACTCACGCTATAATTGTAAGTGAATTATACACGGAATACTAGTGTGATAGAAATAGAGAAATGTAGTTCGGCTTGTTAACTGAAATTTTAAAGTAATTGAATAAGCCTAAGTGGACTTTTGACAAGACGGAGAGAACTATATATAGTGTTTATGGCATGCCTATAATCTGTATAGTGTAAATAATTTGTTGTATATACGTTTAACCAGTTCAAATATATATAGATTATTTTGAAAACAAGTGGAGTGCGTACTGTTCGTATATTTGTGAATTTATCGCCAACAAGTCACAGACACCTACTGTAGAAGAATCCCAAGCCCAACAACGCAGTATATATTTATACTATCAAGAAGTATATGTAAAAGCCTTTAATTGATAATTGGCCAACATAACTTAACATCTGACAGTGGCTAATTTTCTTACATGAACTTGATCTCAAGCAGATTCTCAAACTGGTTTGATTTTGTTATATTATGGTAAGTTCGTATATAAATCACGTATAATTGTAAAACTGTGAAAGAAACGATTGATAACAGGTTGTTATTAAAATAATTTGTTATTTGCATCGTTCTTAATCAAACTGTATATCATTATTAGCAAGGTAATGTTGCACAATATATTTATATAACTAGCAATACATTTCCAGTTCCACAGCTTTAGTAACAAACCAAAATAATACTGATTTATGTTAAAATGTAGTGTGTGTGTGGTATTTCAAATCGGTTATCGCCACTATTTTCCTTTTTGAAACAGTAAGTTATAAAAATAAAGGCATCTTTGTTCACTACAACCGTTTTTTCATTACAGTGGAACACGAAACGTACGTTAACTTTCCTGTATTTCATGAAAGGCTCCCTTTTTTATGGACCTTAATGAACTGCAGATTGCATTTATATTTCAACCAAAGTACATGGATAAGCCTGCAGTTGTTTGTTGTTAAGCAGTGTTCGTTACAAAAAAGTTCCCTTCTTTTCAAGTTGACAGGTATGTAAATAATAAAAATAGTTGTTAGCACAGAAATGAACCCAGAACAATTTGTTTAAAGTAAAATGTTTATTATGTAAATCGTGACATTCTTCTTTCATTTTAAGACAACAAATTACGCTTAAATGATTTATCAACACTAACATTTTTTATCGTAACATAACAATAAAAAAGAAAATCACCACACCATTATGACTGAAGTAAAATGTTTTGTAAAAAGTATTTTTCATACATCAAAGGGTCTGGTGTGATCTAGTGGTTAGCATGCTGATCTGTGGGATTCATGGTTCGCGATTCATTGCGACAAACACGCGTCCCACACTCTGGAGCTGAGGATATGCTATACAATTGACAAACAAATTGAAAAACAATTACTTTTCACTCTAGGGTATCAGCTCAAAATTAGAGACACATGTGTCCGTAGGTAGTCGCTGTTTCAGGTTTGCTCGAAAATTCTCAAACAAATACAACAAAGAAGCATTACACATCAATTTCAATTAAAATTTTCTCATGGGAATTTCATCAAACTATCTGAAACTTAGCAGAGCTAAAATGCATGCATAAACATAGATCCAACAGTACATGAAGCTTCCATATAATAAAGTTAATTACAATGGTCTAAATTACACAGAAAAAGGGAACGCTCGACTCGTAATCTGAGGGTCGCGGGTTCGAATCCCCGTCACACCAAACATGCCAACCTCCGCCTTTGCTTGCTCCCAAGTCTAGGATGAGAAAGGGGGAGGGTTGGGCGCGGGGCTAGCAACTCCACCCCGTAAAAACCAACCTGCTACAAGTAACTGCAACAACACCTTCCGTTGGCGAGGTGTTGTTGCGCCCTATGCTCCACTGGGAGTTTACAGGAACAAAAAAAAAAGGCTATTTCACAAACTGAGATTATCTGAATTACACTTGAGAAAAGCTTATTTGAACTGAGCGATACGACAAACCAATTCTATTAAACTGTTTTTTCATACATTCACACAACAATCATAGTAATAATAATAATTACCAGGATCGTGCCTGAACATGTATGTACGTGTAAGCCCAAAAAGGCGGATGTACATTTAACGCAATATGCTCCTTCATTTTCACTTTCTATCTTTTTTTTTCTTTGTTGTTGGAGAAATATATATATATATATATAAGCACAGGTCTTCGAGTTTATATGGAGGTTACGCCCCTGGTTACATACTTCTGTAATCTAACATTATGTACAAATATAAATCATTTCACCTAATCTCTCAGGACTTCCTATAAAAAAGTAAACAAACAATGTTCCCTTTTCACTTACAAGAGGCGCAGTTACTGGCAGTGTCGTATAACTACAATTACCCTTTAAAAATTAGAAACTGTTCCTAATGTTTAAAATGTTTCTGGCGGACACTAATTTATATATAGGAGTGTCAGCACTATAAGCACATTTCGGAGTTGGTAACTGAACAATCTGAGATTTAAATGAAATAGCGATGGTATATTGTTTAATCTGAACACAAAACATTCAGTTGAAAGTATATATATTAATGCTCAACAAACCCCAAGAAACTTATAAACACATACCCTAAAATATACTTTGCATATCTTAGAACGATATATCGAAGAACATCGTAATTGTAAAAGTGAGAGTATTTTATTATTTCAGTAAGTAACTGAACTTAAGGAGCAGCGATAAACAAACTTTAATATTATTGCAATAACACACTGTTTAATAAGGACTGCCTAATGAAAGGTTGTTCCTAGAAGAAGATGGCAACTTGACTGCAAACTGACTGTAGCTGCTGTTGACTCTTACTATTGAAATTATGTGCAAATTGAGTGAAAACAATGCTTTTACTGATTAAACAAGTGCTATATTAATACTCTCTATTTAGGTATGTAGAGGCCTGTATGGCATCTTCAGGAGACAAGTCTTACTTAACACTAACAGTGGTCACATGTGAGCAGTTTAACCTGAGGTGTTTATAGGTTAAGGATTACTAATATTAAACGAATAAAGAATAAAATGTTTTCAATCAAATTCTAAAGAAGTATTAAAAACAAACCTCATTCAATCATCCACCTTAAGCATTATATACTGTACAAATTTCTATATATATATATATCATATAATCCCTATAATCGTAAACTGGTTGTTCCGGTTCTTTATACCTATATGCGTATGTATATTGTATAGAAGCAGGGAATACATGTTTTGTTTTTCTTCGTATTTTTGACCAAATGTTTTCGCCAGTTAATAACAATCATACGCTGAAGACGTGGGAGAAAAGTTTATTCTAAATCTTACAAGTTATATAAATGTTACAAGTTATATTCTGTTTAGATATATATACTATTCAGTTCGCTATGAATCCTTCCTTTAAAAACTTTATATTGCAATAGCATTATACCAGTTACAAATAATGCATTTTTTACTGAAATTATGAAGTTAATTCTGAAATTATTACAATATATTTGCGTTCCCACCAGTAGTATAATAACTTAAATATGTTATTTAATGGCTTGGTGTAACCTGGTGGTTAGGACACTCGACTCGCAACCTGAAGGTAGTCACAGGTTCGAATTCCATCCCCAAATAAGCTCGGCTTTTCAACCGTGGGGGCGTTATAATGCAACGGCCAATCCCACTATTCGTTGGTAAAAGAGTAGCCTAAGAGTTGGCAATGGGTGGTGATGACTAGTTGCCTTCCCTCTAGTCTTTCACTACTAAATTAAGGACGGCTAACGCAGATAGCCCTTGTGTAGTTTTGCGCGACATTCAAAACAAACAATAATAAATATCTATTTAATAAAAGGCACTCTTTGTTCGTAACGTTATCTTTATCGGTATCACTGAACTGTCTGTGTGGTAACGTTAATTGGCTCAGTGGTTTGTCTCCTGCGGAACTCTTGAATTCAAATTCCAGTCGAGTGGTGATTTTTTATAACTTTTTAAATCATTAAATCATCTTGTTTACAGAAAGATATTACGATATTATAAAAAAATGATACTTTAAATTAGGAATTTCAATTAATTAACAATCGATTACGAAGCCTGGATGTCACAGTGGTTATAGCGTTCGATATATCATGTGAAAATCTTGAGTTTAAATCTCAGTGGAGTTGGGGTTTTATGGTATTTTTATTATTAAATTTATTTTTTAAATATGTATTATGAAGTTTTTTTAGAATATTCGGGAAATTATAGATTAAATCAGGAATAATATCACATTACATAATAAACACCAGTGACTGTATATCAAAACTTAAATATCTTTATAACCCAGCAGATGGCAGCACAATACATTATTATTTATGTTTTTAACATAGGTAAAAGTTTTATTAAAGTATAGCCAAAAATTTTTAACCTACGTGCATTTGCCCTTCCCCATGAAATACATTGCCTTTGTCATCACAATTAATAAATCGCAGGTTCAGACATTTGACTCTATAAGAATATTTCTTTGAGAACCAGATTTTTGCATGGTTCAGTTTATAAGCCTTTATCAAGAAGAAGATTTGAACATAAAATAAAAATATACATCATTCAAAATTCTAATCAAGGACCACTTACATGAGATGACCAAAGATAAGCAAAACAATTTTGTTTCATGAAATACTAGAAAGAATATGCATTCTTTATATATACATCATCACTATAATGTAAATAGGTTTAGAATATACGTGCCTTCCCAGTGGCAGAGCAGTATGTCTGCGGACTTACAACGTTAGAAACCGGTTTTCGATACCCGTGTTGGGCAGAGCACAAATAGCCCATTGATTACAAAAAAATCTTCATAAATAATTTATTTAGATTTTATTTTCAAAAAGAAAAATTAATCAGCATTTACCGTCACATGACGAGGAGTCAGTTTGAATAATGTAATGTTATTGATATTGATTTAATTTTTAACGGATTGGCAAAAGTTAAGTTTCGTTAGAAGAAAATGTAAAATGGAATACTGATTTATCTTTGCTATAAACACCCTTAAATGGAATATACTGTGATAAAAACAGTATTCTTTAATAAACTAAAAGGGTTTCTATTTTTATTTTGCCAAATGTAGTGAAATATTCTAGTATAGAACATATTAATTTTTACTGTTTGAAACAATTAAAATATATCTTTTTTAACTGTGAAGCACATTTCAAGCAAGGAATGTGGTTTTGAATCTTTTATTACATCACACTTTATATTATTTGCCTTCTGTTAGACATATTTATTGTTTAATGTGTGCTGATTGGGTAATTCGTGTAAACATTGTTCATTTTTCTATTTCATTAGCTTAACAATTCAAAGGGCCTATAGCCCAAGCTTTACACAATATTAACTGTGGAAAGTAACACTTTTTAATCCACTACCACAAAACGTTACTTAATAGTGTCTAACTTTTTCAACAGCTATATTTCTCTATAATTAATCTGAACAGATTTATAGTCTTTTTTTTTACTTCTTCCTTTTTTTAAGATAAAAATTCACATGTTCTTAAACTTATGTCCATCACCCTTTAAAGCTTAGACTGGAGACTGTGAAATAATTTGCCAATGTCTGAAAAGTAGATAAATATTGATTACAATCAATCTTACAGCAGTTCTTACTTAAATACGGTGCCTTGCAAAAGTCTTCACCCTCCTGTGCTGGTAATAAATCGTAGATGTTTTCTTATGAAAGACAAAACTCAAATGGTCAAAAATATTTATTATATTAAACTCAAACAAGTTTCTAATGATTACAAAGAACAAAAGATGCATTGTTACTCAATTTAGTGATATAACAC
>NW_013666989.1:181952-196086 GCF_000517525.1 Limulus polyphemus | reverse complement strand
GTATCAATCTTGTTGGCAAATATCATAAATTGGATATATATCGGAATCTATTTAACTACTAAATCTAAATTACAATTTAACTCAGTTTTAGGCCATTTGAAATTGTAATACGTAACAAGCCACGTGAAAAAATACTTTGGGTCATATAGAGCCATCAGTATTGATTTAAGTAGAGTATTTTGAAAGTTAAAATTTGGCTTGAGAATGATGGGAAAAAAATTCTCTACAGACCTAAGAGAGAAGATTGTTCAGAAGCACAATTCCGGAGAAGGCTATAAATCAGTTTCAAAGGTTCTCAATTTACCATTAAGTACTGTAAAATCGGTTACGAAGAAACGGAAAGTGTGTCACACTACCTCAACCTTGCCAAGATCAAGTTGCCCTAAGAAAGTCTGCGCTCAAACAAGGAGAAAAAATCGTTCAGAGAAGCGACTGTCAAGCCAACAGTGACACTGAAGGAGCTGCAGACTTCAATAGCAGCAACTGGAGTTACTGTACACACCTCGACAATATCACATACCTTACACCAAAAAAGGCTTGTATAGTAGGGTGGCAAGAAAGAAACCACTGCTGACGAAGATGCATCTTAGATCATGAATGGACAATGTCCGTAAACATTTCAATAACCCTACAACAACATAGCAAAATGTTCTATGGTCAGATGAGACCAAAATAGAACTTCTTGGGTAATATGACAAACGGTATGTATGGCGGAAACCCAACACTGCTCATGACCCGGTAATTGCAGTCCCAACTGTCAATGCTGTTGGATGTTTTTCTGCAGCTGGCGCTGGCGGTGGAGAACTTGTACACATTCAAAGGGATCGTGTACAGTGTAAAATATACACAAATGTTGGAAGTAAACCTGAAGAAGTCAGCTGAAAAACTAAAACTTGGTCGAAGGTTTACAGAATCAAAGGCAACCCAAAAATGGTTTTGGAGAAACAATATTAAAGTCCTTGACTGGCCAAGCCAAAGCTCAGACCTAAATTCAGTAGAAAATCTGTGGAGAGATTTGAAAATTGATGAGCATCGAAGACATCCTTCCAACTTACAAGAACTGGAGGATGTCTGCAAGCAGGAGTGGGTCAAGATAGCTCTAGCATACTTGGAATAGCTTGTAGAGGGTTATCCAAAACGACTTTCAGCTGTCATTGCTGCCAAAGGAGCTTCAACCAAATATTAACTGCATAATCATGTTAGGGAGTGAAGAATTTTGCAACATATGTTTTCAAGATTGTTTTGTGTTATGTCACTAAATTGAGTAACAATGCGCCTTTTGTTCTTTGTAATCATTAGAAGCTGGTCCGAGATTAATATAATAAATATTTTTTGGCCATTTGAGTTTTGTCTTTCACAAGAAAATAATTAAAATTGATTACCAGCACAGGGGGTGAAGACTTTTGCAAGGCACTGTGTATATGGTGGTCGACATTTAATCTTTTACTCCAAAACTAATGATTGAAATATGAAATTCTACGCAAGAGAATACTTTAAAGTAGATTCCGTCAACATCATGCTCAGCTGATTAATTGGTAGCAACAAAAAAATTAACGGAAGAAATTCAAAATTATGGAAATATTCGATTTTACCGTATAGTAAGAATTATAAACTGAGAAGTTTAACAGAATGATTTAAACGATTGCACTGTATATTCTAAAAAATGTATAACGTAGAAAAATATGTCTTGATCTTGAGTTAAATATTTTAAGATGTTCAGCATCCTAATTGTCGTGTACATTCTTAAGGGTATTGTGTTACGTATATTATATTTATTATGTGGCACCATCTAGTTCTAGAAGGTGTCTCTAGAGTGAAAATGTAATGTTAGAATAATGTTTTTACGCTGGTTTAAGTGTTGAACTATTTCAGTTATTGTAGAGACCAACAATGTGTTATAAAGTAAGGGACGTAAAATCTGAGGGCCTGCCTTTAAGGATGAAGGTTTGATATGCCTGAGGTAGGAACTTGTCATTACTTTTTGGGTCAAAGCAATTATTGCATCTTATAAATGAATCAAAGTGAATTTGTTATCTAATCGTTTGATGTTCTTGGATTGACTGAAATATTCTAATCAGTGTTCCGAAATAATGTAAATATAATATAATTTGGTAGACAGAGATTTAATTGGAAATTATCATTGATATTGCAATTGCACAATTGCACATATCTGTACGGAAATGTATCGAATGTACTAGCTATTCAGAACTTTAGATCCAAAAGTAAGGTTATGAAAATGTTTTAAAATAATCTGAAAATAACGTGTTTGTTAACAGAGACAATGTTGTAATATGAATTGACATGCCAAAAAAAATAAAACCTATAATAATTAGATTCCAATAAATACCATTTAGATATTATTAACTCTAAGTCCTAGAATAGAAAAATATAATTTCGATTAATGATCTAACAAAATTAATCCAGTCTCAGTATATACAAACATTTTTAAGGACCATATTTAATTTTTTCTATTCCACTAAACAGTAAATATTTAAATTAAAATATTAGAGCAGTATTATATAGACATATTTTAGTCATCTATACTATAAAACAGTTTATATCTATGTTTTTGTCTGTCTTCAAATTCGATGACGAGGAACCTACTTTGAGACTAATAATGGTTGGAAACGGATTGAATGGGAAATGAAGAAAAACTTTAATATAAGTTTAACATAACAGCAAATGTACAGCGTTTCGACAAGGTTTTGTCATCACCTTGTCGAAACGTTGTACATTTGCTGTTATGTTAAACTCATATTAAAGTTGTTCTTCATCACCCATTCAGGCCGTCTCCGACCATTATTTTTCTGTCTGTCTGTTTGTTTGTAACGAAAATTTTCCAACTTCTCGACCTCTGATCACCACGAAACTTTCAAGGGTTCTCGGATATGGTCCAGAATGATTCTAAAACCACTTGTTTTAATCACTTTATTATTTTTACAAGTTAGATAATCATTTAAATTTTTCCTCTTGCTACTGCCAGCAAATGACGCACACGCATGCTATCCCCGTAAAGGCGACTAAATAAATAAAGCGTCTGGATTGGGTATCGTTGCTAGTAAGATTAAAGTATGCTTTATAATGTTGCAATAACCAAAATATGCGATGTACATAATCTGTATTACCTACTGAGTTTAAAATGCCAGTTTGTACTTGAAAGTGATTCTAAATCAGACAGGTAAAAACATCATTCATGGTATACATTTTAAATATCCACATCACTTTATGGCAAAATGTTGACATAACTTGACACTAGAGGGCAGCATATGATATGCTACGTGTATCACTCACACGGTGTGGCTCTCTGACCCAATAGTGGGATTCGACTTTCTCTCTTATAATAAATGCACCCATGGCCCCAAATAGCGAAGCCTTATTTTAAAATAATGCTATAGTGAGACGTGAAAAAATGGATACGCAGATCTACAGTGTGGCATGCTAACCACTGCGTCACGCATGGCTTTACATAGAGTGGAAATTTGTTATTTTTATTTCTCTGTGAATACAAAATATATATATTATTTCAGATTTGAACATTAATTCCAGATTTGATCATTTTCAATTATATTTTATATGAAACATGTGCTGCTATTCCCTTAAAGATGAAAATTGAATTCAGCAGTTAAGAAACATCAAACATGGCGTACAAGTACTCCAGTCTCATCAACTATCGAAGATGGGATAAAAAATCATTCGCTCTATCCTTTATTATTGCTAATAACGACAGATACCTAACCCGTACAGGATAAAGGGTACCTACCCTTCCTTGCTGTTACTAGCAGACTAAAAATAGTAACTTATTTCCACCGCTAGCAGTTTTTATTTATATGAAAATAAAATCTGGTTGTTATTGTCATTAAAGTTTATTGAACCCCTCCAGTGCTACAGCGGTATGTCTGCGGACTTACAGCGCTAGAAACCGGGTTTCGATACCCGTGGTGGCCAGAGCACAACAGCCCATTGTGTTGCTTTGTGCTTCTCTTCGAACAAACAAACTTACACTTTTTTGTTTGTAATTAAACTACACAATGGACTATCTGTGCTCTGGCCGCCACGGGTATCGAAATCCGGATTCGAGCGTTGCAAGTCCCCAGACATACCGCTGTGCCACTGGGGGGCTTTACACTTTTTAACTTCTATAATGTTAGTAAATGTTATATATACATATATATATATATATAGAGAGAGAGAAATATTGAAAATCAAACAAGCAAACCTACTGTTGTTTTTGACGTAAAAATGATATAAAAAATAAGCACCAGATACAAGTTCGTAAAAACACTTTATTTTTTAAAATGATTTGCATTTCACGCTCTACGATTAAACTGTGCACCAGAAGATGTTTAAAGGACTCAGTTTGTATATCTATACAATGTGTATTTTTATTGAAAGCACTGTTTTTCTTTTCAATAAATATTTTTATTGAAAATTGAAAATAATCGGATAACGTTTCTCTTATTCAGAGAGTTGTAATTAACTACCATAAGCAAGGTGTATTAGTGACTAAAAAAATATTCGTAATTTTCGCCTATGCTGTATTAGGCTGTATATTACTTAATTTTGTATTCGTGCAATTAATAGAAATTCGTTCATTTTAAAATAATCATTATAAGTGAAACCAATAAATGCACTGAGTTTCATATTTTAATCATTCTGTTAGGTCTGCTTTTTTTTTTACATGTGCTTTTTTCCACAACAAACTCTTACAAACTTGTGATAGAAGCGTAAAACTTCTGTAAAGCCTGGTGTTATTTGGTATAGCCAATTTGGTACAATCAACAGAATAAGAAAAATATTACAGTTCGTAACGTGGGCTTCTATTGCAAGAAAATGTTCGTGATTCAATATGAATATTCTGGGCCTTTAAGTAATGCAATTTTAGTTAAGCTGAAGGTTATGCTTACCAATAAAATACTTAGTGGTTCAAGGGAAAAAATGTAGATGTCAACTTAAAATGCAGTTGTTATGATAAGGTTTCACTGAGTAATTTTATGTCTTACATTAAGGACAAGAACTACGTTCTTCTTCGTTACTTATATCCAACGAGGCTAAGAAACACATATTTCACATAGTATAACTGGAGTGAATTTCTTTTTGAGTATTTGCTTTATATGCTAGGACATTAAGATTTTTATAAAGAAACTGATAATTTAGAAAAATTCTGTTAACAAAGCTGTAAACTTACTTAAGCAGGAGAGATTAAAATAACTGAATAATTTATATTTCTACTCACGTTGACTGCTTAGATTTTTATGGTATAGTGGTATCCTACATTTAAATGAAGGTTTATTGAAATCTACAAAGTTACGAGTGCTCAAAACTTGTATGATGATTTTCATAATATGCCTAGCTGGCTTGAACTCGCTGTTATTTAATGATAACATTTACCTCGTCTACTTTGTAAAATTAATGTAGTTGTTGTTTAGAATTTTCGCACAAACCTGCTTAAAGATTTACTTGCGAATAACAGTCCTTAATTTTGAACTGAGAGACTCTATGGAAAGCAACTAGTCAACAGCACTTACCACCAACTTTTTCCTGCATGGCTGAATAATGGGAATTCAGCACTTACCATCAACTTTTTCCTGCATGGCTGAATAATGGGAATTATGCACTTACTACCAACTTTTTCCTGATTGAAGAATGGGAACTGACCGCTACTCTTATGCCTCACCCACGAACACAAAGTACCGGGTGCGTTTTTTGCTGCAACTTAACACAAACCCTGAACTGTCAGATTCGGGCACGTTAACCAGGCCACTACCGGTCCAAAAGTAATGTGACATGAAAATTTCAGCCATTTCCATTATGTCTCGTAGAGTTTCAAACGACATACACCAGCTTAGTTGTGAAAGCTAAAACGGTTTTATACGATATAACCCTGGCCAAACACTTAAATAAAGCGCGTATAACTCCAAACGACATAAAACCAGCCTAACTGTGAAAGCGAATACAATTTTATATGATATAATAACAGCCCAACAGTTGATTAGATTTGACACATTTTCACACCATACAGCACTATCTAAACAATTTGTTGGAACCGATGCAGTTAGTCGTAATTTAACATCATTTCAACTGTTTAATGAAGTTCATACAGTTTCACCTGATATAATAGCCCAATTGTTCATTAGATTTGATAGACTTTCACACTATATAATAATATATGAACAATTTATTGGAACCGGTGCAGTTAGTCGTAATATAACACCATTTCAACTGTTTAGTGGAGTTCATGCAGTTTCATCTGATATAATAGCCCAATTGTTCATTAGATTTGATAGACTTTCACACTATATAATACTATATAAACAATTTATTGAAATCTATGCAGTTAGTCGTGATATAAAACCATTTCAACTGTTTATGCAGTTTCATCTGATACTATAATAATAGCCCAACTGATGATTAGATCTGTTACAGTTTCAGGTAATAACCTCATGAAACAATTTATGGTATTAGAATATTTTTTTATGTCTGAAAACGATGAATTGTCGGAGTGCTCATTGAAATTATGTATTTCTATAGATAGAAAATATGCAAGACTCCTAGTGACCCTAATTGTAATTATCACTGAACGAAAATGATCCTTAAAATTCTAACAAGTGTCTTATAGGTTTCATGGAGGAACTTGTACGCTATAATAATATTTAAAGTATCTTAAAAAGAACGAAATGTTACGGTGCAACATAATAGTGAGAATTACTCCAAAATGAGCTATAAAACATTTATCGGAATCCTACTCCAGAACATTTCTTTTAGAAAAATTAAACACCCATGCATAACATTTAGACAAATTCATAGCCCTTAGTTTCTCTGTCAGCTACATCTCAAATCCAATATAATTCCAATCCTTCAAGCCTTAAATAAAATCCAATACAATTCAAATCCTCCAAGCATGAAATCAAAATCAATACAATTCAAACCATTCCGGCATGAAATCAAAACCAATACATTCCTAATCATTCCAATCAGACTGACGAAAGCGCAGTCCTGTTGTTAATTCCGGCATATCTACTATTTATCTGAAATAAAAACATAACTGTTATTCAGATTCTTGAGTTATCAATGCTAACAAATATCTAAACACTATTTTATTTTTCTAATGTCGATTTAGCTCGTAATTGCATTTTCATTTGCAATTTGTAGTTTTAATAATAATTCTTGCAAACTGCTTTTTTTCAATCAATATCATTCTCTTTCCATTGTTAGGAAATTAATTTACATAATTATATTGTTGTGGGAAAAATATGAGGTCATAATCGTGATTCAAACGTTTATTATTACTGCATATTCGTAAATTTTATGGAACTTCTTAAACGAAAATAGTATTTATTCATTCTTTATTTCATGTAAGTTAAGGGGAAATAATTTCCTTTCGTAGCTTACTGACAGTTTAAAAAATAGTTCACATAATCTAGAATAACTTCCACTTGAACAGTCTTTGTTAATCTTTCAGAATTGCCATGCTTCTGACTACGCTTATTTTGATTTTGTGTGGCACATTGCCAAGAGGTTTCTTAGCAAGCCAGAATCTAGCGTACTGTAATGATAAGAAAACGAAAACTATTATGGTGAGACGATAATGAGTTATTGTGATTGTACCTAAATATACATATCACACGTTCAGAATATATCTGTTCACTACACCAGTCCCATGTTACCAGTCAATGAACGCTTAGTTTTGGAGATAAAAAAATACAGCTGACCTGCTATTGCTAGCCTCCAACCAAAGTCTGTAATTCAGATGATGTATATCATTTGTCATTCCTCAAACTTCCACTGAGAACTAGGCTATACCCAGTATTAAGTGATTTGTAATTTGCAGTGAAAACTCGCTATTCAACTATTCTCTATTACATTTTATGTAAATCGAGTGCTCTGTTGATTAAGAACCTTGAGTACCTGTGCAGCATACAGTCGCCTATTCAAAGTACAGTATATTGTCAGGGTATTCATCTTTCAGTTCTGAAATAAATACACACAAAATCATTTGCTGCAGTCTAGATAAAATCATTAAACCTTTTTGTCGTGTTACACTAAATGTAAAAAATTACTTTACAATATGAACGTTAATGTTAAAAATTATTTTCATAAAATAGAACGCCCATAAAATTGTCTTATACATATTTTGGAATTAAGCACAAACCTACATAATGGGCTATCTGTGCTCTGCCCACCACGGGTATCGAAACCAGGTTTCTAGCGTTGAAGTCCACAGACATACCGCTATGCCACTAAATACAATACTTTTATTTATTGCTCATTT
Organism: Limulus polyphemus; assembly: GCF_000517525.1. NCBI lineage: Eukaryota > Metazoa > Arthropoda > Merostomata > Xiphosura > Limulidae > Limulus > Limulus polyphemus. The sequence goes on along the minus strand of NW_013666989.1, from coordinate 187,817 downwards.
TAGTTCAATGTTTTCCACATTTTTTTTTAAACTGAACGCAGTCCTTAGCTTTCAGGTACACAGAAAATATCGTGGTTTTGTGTTTTGATACAAAATATCGAGGAAAAGTATTTCAAATCAGCTAAATACTCAGCTTTAAAGATTTAACGCATGCAAGCAAGGTTAACAGAAATGTGTTTTAACTATGTAGTTGCATACTAAAAGTGTTTTTATTTACAATGTTCAGAGAACTACTCGACATCCCAGCAAAAGGAGTTGATCACAACAGAAAAATAAAATTTACATTACTGGCAGGATTATTTTTCTGTATCGCGTCCATTAATCTTTCTGGCACTTTTCTTATATTCTTATATGTCTCCACGGAGAAACTTTTTTTTTTCTATTGTTTCTTCTTCTTCCAAACACTTTTCAATCGACCGCCATTCCTTCATTTTTCGAAAGATTGACTTGAAATTTGGTAGGATTATACTTTGGTCCAATACACTCTGAAAACTTTTCACTTAGGCATTTTTAAAGATTTTATGAAGTCAAATGTGAAACAATACCACAATGTATATTTTGGACTTCTGTGCTGTCATATTTTCAGCAAATAAGATGATAATTGGCACAAATATAAATTTTCATGTGTCCAATATATTGATATAAAAAAGTTAGATTTGCCCATTTTGAGTCGTTTTAGGGGGGGGGGGGTTAGAGCTCACTAAAAAACATAATTTGGAGATTTGGGGTGAATTACTCGGCCATATTTTGACCAATTTACATGGGATTAGGTGCAAAGTTACCTTCTTACAGGTCCCAAGCAGTGATACAGACAGTTTTCGACATTCCTGTATTTTTCACGATTTTTCTGGTGTCAAAATTGGCCATGTTGAGATTGCGTGGCAGAGACGTGTAAAATTCGCCTGCGAATATTGGCTTCTTAAATCATTTTATATTTTGCGTACGTAATCTTTATACGTCTTTACAAATAGTTATGTTAGTGTCGCTCCTCTGCCGTGTACTTTAAAATTATACTATGTAAAATAAAATTAAAATAAGTACTTATGTAAGACAAGACAATAAACCGTTTCACCTGTCTAAAAATAATACATTCCAACGTAATGCATAATAATACATTCCAATGTAATGCATAATGATACATTCCAATGTAATGCATAATAATACATTCCAATGTAATGCATAATGATACATTCCAATGTAATGCATAATAATACATTCAAGTATTATAAATTCATCCGTTCACATAAATAAAATACTTAAAAACTTTAAAAAAATTAAAGGAAAATAAACTGTTTATTTTGAATTTCGCGCAAAGCTACACGAGAGCTATCTGCGCTAGCCGTCCCTAGTTTAGCAGTGTAATACTAGAGGGAAGGCAGCTAGTCATCACCACCCACCGCCAACTCTTGGGCTACTCTTTTACCAACGAATTGGTTGACCGTCACATTATAACGCCCCCATGGCTGAAAGGGTGAGCATGTTTGGTGGGAGGGGGGATTCGAACCGCGAGCCTCAGATTGCGAGTCGAGCGCCCTAACCACCTGGCCATGCCGGGCAGGAAAATAAAAGGAAAGCATTTTAAGATCTACGAAGTAAGTTAGAGTCTAAGCTCACGAGTATAATATATTCAACGCATTCTAATGACATAAGAACATATTTTGCTCTGAAAAAAACAACAACTTTGAAAGCCAGGAAGCATGTCTTTCTTATATTAGATCCCAAAACTTTTCTCATGACTCGGTTTTTTTTCCTTTCTGAGATGATTTTATTATAAGTTTCAAAAGTCAATTTTTAAAGATTGAAATTGAATTCATACAAGCTTAATATCTCTCTCTTTCTTGTTTCTTAATATTTTGCCTCTCCGGTGGCTCAGCGGTATGACTTAGGGTTTATAACGTTAAAGTTCGAGGTTCTATCTCTGCGATAGGCATAGCGCATATATTCCATTGTTCAGCTTAGCGCTTAAAGCAAACTTGTTTGTTGTTTTTTGTTATTTCAGGCATTGTTATAATAACAGTACACAGTGAGCCTTGTGCAGTTCCAAGTCTAATTCGTGAGTTGAAGAATTATTTCAAATAAAATCAGTATTAAACGAAAAATTTAGAAAAACACTATATTAATTGTATGGCCTTTAATAGTTTTGCCCCACCTTGTGGTGGTTAGCATTAGGAATTAGGAGTAATTTGTTAAAAAGCGTTTTTTTCATACAAATTAGAACTTGTATCTGTGCTTAAAAGTCGGGAGAACCGCACGAGCATTTTTTATCAGACCGTGAACAAGAAAGACAAATATATTATTTTTACGTTTTAAAAACATTTATTATACATGTATATGTATATATACAATAGTCAGGAAAACTAGTCTCAGAAAATTCAACATTAATATTTGTTTTTGCGACAGAAAGTTTTGAAGGCTAAAGTAAAGCTTTTTTTTTTCTTTCTAGAATTGTAAATTATAGGTTTGTTTACAATATCTAATAATATTCATGGCTGTCAGCTTAATAATGTCCATATCCTCAGTAACCTGCATGTCCTCTATGAGCTTCATAATCACCATACCCAGGATTTTTGTAACCATAGCCACCATTTGAGTGTCCGTAACCATAGCCACCATCTGGGTGTCCGTAGTCATAGCCACCGTAGCCTGGATTTTCGTAACCATAGCCACCATTTGAGTGTCCGTAACCATAGCCACCATCTGGGTGTCCGTAGTCATAGCCACCGTAGCCTGGGTGTCCGTAGTCATAGTCACCGTGCCCATAATTATAGTAACGTCGGTCGTATCTAATGCTTTTAGCATATCCACCTTGTCCGTAACCGTCATGACCATAACCGTGGATAGGGTGGATTATGACATCCACATTATTGTAACCACGACCATCATAAGGTCTGTACCCATCATCGGAATCGTCATAACCAGCCATGACTTTAGCCAGAAGAGCCATCATTGAAATCATCTGAAAAAAAAAGAAAACATTATCATATTTGATAATAGATTTAACCCTTTTCTTCAATGTAAAACCTTAACCGTTTGAGGAAGATTTTTTCTAATATCTTAAGCTGTATTATTAAGTAGTTTTATTTGTTACCTATTACACTTAATCCTCCGTTTCTATCGATGGCTGTTACAACTGTCATTTTAAAGTGATCCCACTTCGTATAGAATGACATAATTAATTAAAAAACTAGCAAATCATAAGCACATCAATCCATGCGCTGAATTTTCTTGGAATTTGTTTTGCTATAAAAAAAGATTTTTAATGATCTAAGGCAAAAATAACTATCTTTTAGAAACAAAACATTTATTTTGCACGAAAATTAACATTCCTTTGTTATGAAATTTCTTTTAACTATATGTACTGATAATATTGATCTGATATCCTGAAAGGTTTTTTTTAGATAAAAACAAGTATGCTTTTTTAATGAAAGCAACATAGTAAAAATATTTTGGGTTTCTAATCTAAGTTTTGGGTACAATATGGATAATAATAGCTTTGAGCACTTTCAATAACTCCAATTTTGAATAAAGATCTGACAATAAGGACAATTATCCCCCCCCCTCCCATAAATGTACTTCTTTTGAACTGGTATTAAAGTTATTGGCTAATGTGCATTTTTCGAAGTTTGCGAAACTACTTAGCCACCGTTTCACTTACCACAAACTTATACATTTTGCAATTGTAAATAAATTCGCTCGTTGGTATTTGATTCAAAATTGTAGAGTATTCTGTACATGCTTGCTAGAAAGTGAAGTTTTATATAGAGTCCGAAAAATTGTTTGAATCAGTTCCGTGTGTAGCTCGTATGTAGCACATGGTAACTGGTAGTGACACAACTAATGGAATCACACTTCATCAACAAGAAACCCCTTAGGGTTTAGCATGAGCAAGAATATTTCTGAATTTGTTTATAAGAAAAACGTACACGTCGTAGTTAAAATTAATATTTAGTTGTATTGTTTACTAATTATAGCAACTACACATCATTGCCTGCACTCTCAAACACACACCTATCCCTAAAGCACTGTTGCCATAGAAATCGCGAATAAGGAAAAGTAACAGACAAGAGTTAATAGTACTGAATCAAATCTTTCTTCGAATCAATATCACCTATGAGATGGATATTAAATACGAACTAGTCTTTAGCGACCATTCTATTACATTATGGTTGATCACATATCATTGTACATTCTTCATTACTTTTATTGTCAATAATCAAAATGCATTTTTGTTTCACATGCGAAATATTTAAGAAGAAAAATAATCCAGAACAAACTTCGGCATGTATTAACCAGAGACAACAACGTATTTGATTCACCATAGAGATGGCGAAAGACACTCGAAATACTTTATCAGTTGTTAATAAGAGAACTCTCCAATATGCACTGCAAACTTTAAACTCGCATATACTTTGTCAGTTAAATTCACGTCAAATTTCAATATTTATTTATGATATCCTTCTTCTCTTTATATATTCACACAAAACAAAGAGAAAAGAATGAAACTTTTGGCAACAACATAGTATAACAAAAACTTTGACGCCTCAAATATATCTTTGGTTTTGTATTTGCTCGGTTACACTTGCTAAGATTTCTAACTTTTGTTCAGAGTCCATGGTAATTAAATACACACATACGTTTATATAAGTGTAATTGGATTGTTAATTATAATCAAATATTTCTTTGGTTTTGTATTTGCTCGGAATCTGAACAAAAGTTAGAAATCTTAGCAAGTGAAACCATGGTAATTAAATACACACATACGTTTATATATGTGTAATTAGATTGTTAATTATAATCAAATATTTCTTTGGTTTTGTATTTGCTCCGACTCTGAACAAAAGTTAGAAATCTTAGCAAGTGAAACCATGGTAATTAAATACACACATACATATATATATATATATATATATATACATGTAACTAAATTGTTAATTATAACCAAATATCTCTTTGGTTTTGTATTTGCTCGGACTCTGAAATCTTAGCAGGTGAAACCATGGTAATTATATAAATATATATATATACATGTAACTAAATTGTTAATTATAATCAAAATTCTGCCCTTTACATAATACAAAACATGAAATGATAGACATGAAATAAACAAGGGCGACTTTTACAAGTAAATGAGCTACAAAGCATTACAGTATGTGTAATAACTATTTTATGTTCACTACAAGATTCATTTCCTCGATTAAATAATTTATGAAATGATTTTTTTTTTTTCGGAAAGATAATGTTTAGGGCCTATTATAACTAGGTGTCTCATATTTTTTTTTAATAATCTCATCTAGCTACCAAAAGATAGTTTTTCTTTGTTGTTAAGCGTAAAGCTACACGATGAGATATCTGTGATCTGCCCACTGCGAATATCGAAACGCAATTTTTTGTGTTTTATGCCCTCTGATTTATCGCAGAGCCCCCGAGTGTCCCAACATTTTTGTATATAACTGTCGACATTTTTCTACGCTTTCGCCAGTTCGAATGTTAATTAGGTAGCAAGTCACGTGATTTGATGACGCAGAGAGAGTCTTGTGTGAATAGCTGCGTCTGTCATCCTGCAGTGAGTCAAGCTTGGTTTTAGAGTGAAAATAGAAATGGAATTCGAAGAAGTGCATTACAACAAACCTGAAGTTCAACCCGTATTATTTTCTCGTCTTTTCTGTTAAATTCACTGACGAAACTAAAATCCATACGTATTAACTGTTCTGTAATATATATATACAGGGAAAAAAAATACAATTTTAACGGAAAGTAGGGTTCGATGGTTATTCCTAGAATTGCTATAAAATATATCCAAAACAAAATATATGTTGCAATAGAAATTACACAAACAAGTAAAGTGATACTAATTGGATAGATTTT
>NW_013666989.1:163263-181033 GCF_000517525.1 Limulus polyphemus | reverse complement strand
GTTTCTATTGAATAGAAGCAATCTAATACTTGATAGCAGGTTTATATCGAATAGAAGCAATCTAATACTTGATAGCAGGTTTCTATTGAATAGAAGCAATCTAATACTTGATAGCAGGTTTATATCGAATAGAAGCAATCTAATACTTGATAGCAGGTTTCCATCGAATAGAAGCAATCTAATACTTGATAGCAGGTTTCCATCGAATAGAAGCAATCTAATACTTGATAGCAGGTTTCATCGAATAGAAGCAATCTAATACTTGATAGCAGGTTTCCATCGAATAGAAGCAATCTAATACTTGATAGCAGGTTTCCATCGAATAGAAGCAATCTAATACTTGATAGCAGGTTTCTATCGAATAGAAGCAATCTAATACTTGATAGCAGGTTTCCATCGAATAGAAGCAATCTAGTACTTTATAGCAGGTTTCCATCGAATAGAAGCAATCCAATACTTGATAGCAGGTTTCCATCGAATAGAAGCAATCTAATGCTTGATAGCAAGTTTCCATTGAGGAGAAGCAATCTAATGCTTGATACTTATAACTATCAACGTTTGATTGCAAGGACACTCGGGGAAAGGAAAATATATATATATTTAAGTCAAAATCTCTGATCGAAAAAAAATGAACAATTAAAGTGGACTATCCCTCACCAAATTATTTTTATGTTTTTATTTATCAAGTATAAATATACTTCTATTAACAGAGACAGGGAAAGCAAAGATTCACCTCACGTTTCTTGTAATTTTTCGTACGCCCTCTGTCGGCGAAAAGCCTTTGTTGACCGCGCTGATACTTCAATGTTTTCTTATGTATTTGCTCCTGTATTTTTATATTTTATGTACCCTTACCACAGAATATTATTGGTATGGCACCTGGTTTTAATTTATTGCATCCTTCTTGGCAGCCAATTATATACAGATCGCCAACATGTTCAAAGTGGTCCGAAAGTACTCTGCTGTATTTTTGGTTGGAGTGAAGTTAGCCCATTTAATTCTATGTGTCAAAATCTTTCTACTTAAAGGATCTGTCGGAATATAAAAGAAACTAATCCTTGAACCCCTTCTGCCTCTGTTAGTACACTTATAAGCCACAGAATACACTATCTTATCATTGAATTCTCAAAATCATTACTACGTTTCATCTGCTAAAGTCAGTGACTGTTTTTGAGAGCTAGCTTATGTGTTTGACTCCTCTTACGTCATCAGCCGAAAGTAGTCGAGTGTTTCCGAAAAATATACACAATTGAATTGCAGCAAAATATGAACAGTTTTCCACTATTTTTTTGCTTTTAGGTTCCTTTTTTTTGTGAAAGCAAGTTATAATAAACCTTAAACAAAGCATTTCTGAAAACAAAATCGCTTCATAAATCCTTTAGTTTCTTTAGGTTTAGCTAGAACTGCACCATTTATTGGATAAAAGAAAATATATATATTGTCCAATATTGGAAAGAGACATTTACTGAGAAATTGCAGAATTATTAACTCAATTAGTCACACTAAATATCAAATATGCGATAACCTCCGTGTTCTCGCAACTTGAAATATATGTTTTTATCCATGTTGATACTTATTAACAAGATTTTCAAAATCCAGTTAATTAATTAAACATAAATTAATAAAATACTTTTCAGGTTATTTTCAACTTGTTGTAAAGATTAACAGCTTTATAAGCACAAATTAAGTAACGAAGAACAAACATAAATTAACAAAAATATGAAGTTGATTACCCCGACTAGTTTCGACGTACTACGTGCGTCATTTTCGAGGTGTACGTGTACAGCGACATCTAGCGAGTGATTATGTGGTCATTTTGGTTTTCATGAGCCGCAACGGCTGATTTTTCTATTTCCAAACGGTGGCAGTGATCTTCATGTTCTTTTATTCTTACATTCAACGCCCGTTTAGTTTCACCTATGTATACTTTCTTGTACGAGCATTGGATCGAATATATACCTTGCTTCTGGAACTTATTTATGTGGCCTTTCCGTTTATTTACTTTACTTGAATGTTTTCTAGTAGGTTTGATTTGGTTTTTGTTCAGTAATGTACCTATTTTATTTGAGATTTCAACATAATAAGGCAAACATGTAGATTTTGTTTTTTCCACATTATTTACTTGTATTTATTTGTAAAACTCTTTCGGATTTTGTAGAACAGCCTGTTGATTAAATTGGAATCAAATCCCCGTTATACAGCTACATTTTTAAGTAGTTGATTTCTTGTTTGATTCCTTTTTGGTTTGAGCAGGTATTGAGCATACGCCAAGTTAATGTTTTGTAAACACCATTTTTTTTTCTATGCATGAATTGATCTATTGTGGGGGAATAGACTAACAATGTTTGTTTTTCTATAAACTTCCGTTTCAAAAAGTGTCATCGGAATTTCTTGTGATTAAAACATCTAGAAAGACAATTTTATTATCACTTTCGGCTTCGTAAGTGAACTGTATGAAAGAGTCAGTGGAATTCAATAAGTCATGAAACTTCCTTAACCAACAGTTGTCTTTGAGTATAACAGTGAAAGTGTCATCCACATAACTTGTGCCCCCCCCCCCAGTATCACAGCGGTATGTCTGCGGACTTACAACACTAGAATCCGGGTTTCGATACCCGTGGTGGGCAGAGTACAGATAGCCCATTGTGTAGCTTTGTGCTTAATTACAAACAAACAAACATAACTTGTGTAGAAATACGGTTTTAGTAGTACTTGGTTGAACAGTTTGTTTTCAAAGTCATCCATGAAAATGTCAAAGATGTGAGTCGATAGAGGACTTCCCATGCCGATTCCTTGATTCTGTTGATGATGTTCATTGTTGAATTGAAAATAGGAGCTGTTAAGACATAATTTTAACAGATGTCGCTGTACACACACACTCGGTTACCCTTGAAAATGATGCACGTGATACGTCGAAACCAGTCGGGATAATCATATTCATATTTTTGTAAATTTAGGTTTGTTCTTCGTTATTTAATTTCTCCTTATAAAACTGTTAATCTTTACAACTTTTGTAGATTGCACAAAGTACTACTTAACTTGATGGTTTTCCACTTTTTATATCATTATTATTCCAAAACGCGAAAACGAGGTACACTAAAATTTGCGTGGAATCCAACCAATAATTATAATCTAGATTTTAAAGTTTATCAAGGTTATATTTTCTAACTTTGAATTTGATATTTACCGGTAGAGTTGGAAAAGTAACAGAATTAGACCTGATTCAACGTTTCTATTTTGGTTTTCTATCAGCCGAATATTGCCAGCATCAGTCGAGAAACTTGTTTCTAAAAGTTATGGTTCTATTTGCAGTTGGAGACTTAGGCTAATAAGTCAAACAGGACGGACCAAATCAAAATTCGTTAGCTTTACACTCACATTTAATCGGAGATGGGAGACATATTTAAATATACCATGAAGCAACGCATAAAAATCAATAAGGTGGTATTTTTATATCGGTTTTTAGTTATAATATTGTATTAATTTTTCAGGATGAAGCGGTTTCTTTCTACACTATTGGATAAACACTGTGATCAAGTGGTTTCCTTCTACACTATTGGATAAACACTGTGATCAAGTGGTTTCCTTCTACACTATAGGATAAACACTGTGATCAAGTGGTTTCCTTCTACACTATAGGATAAACACTGTGATCAAGCTGTTTCCATCTACACTGTTGGATAAACACTTTGATCAAGCGGTTTCTTCTACACTATTGGATAAACACTGTGATCAAGTTGTTTCATTCTACACTGTTGGATAAACACTGTGATCAAGTTGTTTCCTTCTACACTATTGAATAAACACTGTGATTATTCTTATTCTTTAGGTTTACCAAATTTGTTTTCCCTTCCATCTAATTATCTGCCCTGAAATATTTGATGTTATCATTATATTTATCATTATTAATATTTTCACTTCTAATTGTTGTATTAACTTTTTGATAATTATTCTTTAGGTGAATTCCTCTTCCTGGCTTGAAAGATGGATTCCAAGAAACCTGATTTTAAATATGTCTTTATACACAGGAAGTGCTTGGAAACCGTAGATAATTGAAAACGAACAACTTCCTCGGATTAATAATTCTTATCACTAGTTTAATAGTGTTTGACCATAGAAACAAACAGAACTTAATACATTCGAAAATTAAGGCTCTTAAAGCCTGCGTTCAACACCAGAAATAATCATTTGGGCTGTACGATGAGAAACAAAAGATTATGTAACTTTCATCCTATTCCAACTTCCATTCGTATCCAAGGGAAAGCGAATATAAGAGGAATGATGAAGAGTTATTTTAAGAAAATATATTAATGATTCACATGTTCATCTCTATTCAAAATAAATAAGCTTTGAAATTATAATCAATAATATTTAACAGATTCCTTAAAGAACAAAAATATATATACCGTCTAACAAAGCTTTAGTCTATATAATTAAAGCAAACACTTTGGTTGTATTTTAAATTAATAACACAGTGACAATTTAATGCCCATACACGTATAGTGTAGTGCGTTTTACGTGCTTAGCTAAATGATGAAAGCATCTCTTACATGATGCCATCATTGGGTATGATTGTATTTGGAAAATTAATCCATTCGTTTTAAGAGTGTACTGACGCTTCAGTAATAATTATGACAATATCAAAACAAGGCTTAACAATTTAATGAACCAGAGTTTACGATGTTCGAGACCTGTGGGTTAGTGATGCATATATATAACAATATAAGCATAATAAAAAAAGAATTACCTTAATTTGAAAAGAATTACAAAGCACAACTCCATTGTAAAAAGTATAAATAGTAACACGAAAACTTTGAAGAAACAACAAATACAGAAGTTATCTGAGCTGCGGTTTAACTGCTAGCACAATCACATGAACCTAATAAAGTTAAGCAGTTACAGCAATATTATTATGAACTTACAACAGTAGACCAATGTTAAAGAAATGATACTTTAATAAAAAGGATGAATAACATCCTAAGTGTTACATATCTAACCGTATACAACTGTAAAAAAGTGAACTGTGTTACATAGAGTTTTATGTTAAAATCCTGTTTTCTCAGAAAGCTAGTCACTGCATATAACCCCTGCTAGCTATGTTGAATTTTTATCCAGAAACTATACCGACTTTTTAGGTAAAATCTTGAACTTTTAAGGAGTAAATGTTTTATTCACCTCCTTGATTTAATTTTGATTAACGTCTCCATTTTTTCACCACTATCATTTTTTATTCTAGATTTTATAATTTCCTCGCCCAAGCAATTATTCTATTATTTTATTATTATATGATTTTCCCCATCGAGTATCACATAACTAATGAAATACAAAAACGTGTCATTTTTGTGCTTTATTACGTATGTAAAAACAAACCTGGTGCTAAGAGAGTTATTTATCTATAAACATAGCAGTGAAAGATCTAAGCCGTTGACATAAGTCAAACATTATTTTTACGATGTTTATGAAATATTGGTAGTTAAATATCATGAATATATTTGCTCGTCAGCAAAATTAATTCAAGTAAAAAGTTAAAATAAAGATTAATAGTGAAGTTTCTCGTTGCTTTACCCTTTTCATATATAAGATCAAATATTCATAAAATTACAACTCTATTTATATATATACGGAGAAAACAAAGTCATTCTCAATTCAACAAATTCCTCGCCAATCATTTTTATTTTGTACTTGCACCAAATATGAAACAAAAAACAAAACATCTGAAAATTACATAATTGAATGAAACCGATAATGTCTGAATATTTTTAAATCAAAAAGAGACTATATTGTCAGTTTACAAATCCTTTAGAAACCCATGAAATATTAATTTGAGTCCAGAATAGATCAAAAGTTAAATGCTTTTCTTCCTCTCTTCAAAAAAAGAATTATATAAACTGTATTATCTGTTTGACAAAATAAAACGATGCAATATTTTCACAGTATACATTTAAAATTTATTTGTTCTTCTTTATTTAAAAAGGTGTAAAATTATTTGTATTGTTTAGGATTTTGTAAAACTTCTAGAGTAATTTGTAATAATTTTGAGCTTTCGTACATTGACTCTGTGACGTCACGTTGCCAACAGTGCCACTATATGGCATTATTGTGTCCACTTTACAGTTTGGAGCTCCTTATTTATAATACGCTATTTTTTGTAATATATTCGGTGAAATTAGATCTTGTATGAATTTAATCTATATATCATATAAATATTTGTAAAATCATTAAAAATAAACGAAATTTATTGAAGAACCAGCATCGCACAATTCGCTTTATATACTTTTACTTCCATATAAATATCTGTAATGAACTAGTCTGTTTTCGTTTCAATCGGTAGCATTGAACAAAAAAACATGATTATTGGTTTACTTGAATAAATTTGTTTGCACCAGAGTATTCAAAGAGAAAACCAAACAATATGGTTAGGACACATTGTGTTATACAATACCAAATGTTTAACTACTACACAGTAGATTTTTTCCACTAAAAATTAATTTTCCTTTATCTATTTTTTAAGGGAGGGGGTCAGTTTAAAATCTTTTCTCTTTAAAATAAAGTTCAATTCATTTAACTTTGAGTTTCCAGTTTTGTAGAAACGACTTGCGAGTGTATGGGGCTTTTGTTAAAAAAAATATAAGCCTTTTTTTGGACTGGTTTATTTCTATTTATAAAGACTCCAAGACATTCCCTGCTTTTTAGTTTATCTTTTACATTTCATTTCTTCCATTTTCTCAAAATAGAATATGAATCAATGAATGTATTTAAACCTAAAGTATTCTATACTTCATAAAAACAGTATGAGTCAAAAATGATCGAAGCCAAGCAAAAAAAGTAAAATATGAAAATAATCACACTTTGATGTTCATTAAACAACTATTCAACATTTAATTAATGGAAATTTTCAATCGAATGCCATCCAATAAAAGTGAAGTATATTTTTTTCTTTTTATTCATCTGTAGTAAAGAATGATATTAAACGAAGAAAATTAAACAAATACACTTTTCATAATTTTATTATTTTGTACAACATTATGCTATCAAAAACCCAAACATAGCAAAAATATAAATTGTAAAAACAAAATATTCCTCAACAACGTATACACAAAATTACCTAAAATCTCGCAAGCACAAATTATCCTAAGACACATTTCTTACCAGAAAATATAGCATTGAAAGGAAATGCATAATACAACAAACATCAATACAAGAGCCCAAGGAATACTTCTTGATGTTAAATACTGTACGGGTTTGATGTGAAACTAGGTATTAACTAGTTGCTGAAAAATAAAAACACGATGATTAAATTAGCAAACAAAATAAAACTACATAATAATGAGAGTTTCAAGAAGTAAATTTACTGAAGTGAATCCTGTACATATCAAGTCAAAAATAAAGCTTTGAAAACCGAAAGCAAAATAACATGTGAAAAGGTAATGAAACATATCCAATTTACTGGGTTTAAATTGCATTCATTTTTTTACGGATTTGCAATAGAGAAACTCATATTTCGTAAAAAAACAACATTTAACTCAGTTCTTAGAATAATGTGATCATACAGTAAAAAATAATGATTATCACTAATGATCTTTAGGTTAAATATTTTGTCTTGGCTTCAGGTTTTCAAGTCAATATTTAGCCAGTGTATTTATCTGAAAAAAAAATGACATTACATTTCATGTTTGTGACATGAGTCACTAAAGTTTATTGCACTATACTTCTTAAGTACAGTGACTTTTAAAATGTCTGTTTGCTTCTATTAGTACTTACGTAAAAAATACTTTGCAAGTTTTGGAACGTCATGAAAAAGACATTGATTTCTTTAACACTGGATGCCTAAGGCAGAAAAAGGGACTGTGAAAACTACCAAATTACAGTGAGACGCATACTGACCTCTACCTCGATAGTTAAGCGTTTAAGGTAGAACAAGTTAAACAGGATGGCAATGAACTGCATTTCTCATCGAGTGTAATAAGAATGGGGCCTTAAAAAAATCCAAAGTAATTTCGTCAAATGACTAAGATTATTGTTTGGTTGAGAATAATGTAATGTAAATTCGGCTTTGCTATTAATTAAACATGTAAAAATCTCTTCAATAATGGATGAAAATACGGATAACTTTGAAATAGAATATGATGCTTTTGAATACAATAATTTATTCTAAATTTGAGACTGGAAGAGGTACTTCGTGCTTGATGAAAATTCTTTCGTTTAATCTGCAGAGTTTATTTCGTAAATAAAATTAAGAAAATTATTTCGTTTAATCTGCAGAGTTTTATTTCGTAAGTAAAATTAAGAAAATTCTTTCGTTTAATCTGCAGAGTTTTATTTCGTAAGTAAAATTAAGAAAATTCTTTCGTTTAATCTGCAGAGTTTTATTTCGTAAGTAAAATTAAGTGTTAGAGCGTCAATAGATCTAGTGGTTTCTATTTTTTCAACTTTCATGGTCTTCGCCAAAGTTAATGTTCCCTGTGTGATGCATTTAAAAATAATTTAATGACAGTCTTAAAAACAACCTAATTTTGAACTGATGAATTTTTGGGAAGACTATAATGAAATAAGAAAAGAAAACACAGCAAAGATCCGTGAATGGAGCGACATGTTTACTTTGTAACAATATTTTCGTCATCGTGTTTCACGAAATGTAAAACTTTATAATAATATTTGGCGCATTTTCGTTTCACTGCGCAAAGTAGTTTAAACTATCTAGTTCTCTTCATTATAAGGCTCCTAAAGTCTTTTCGTAGTAGCGTTTTCTCGACCAGAAAATGTTTCATTTAGATTCCGCTCTGGTTGGTTAGAAATGAGACGTAACACAGAAAAGTGAGTTTGTTGCATCGATTTTACTTCGTTCAATTCAACTGCTGCACCCATCATTTTATTTCAATGCCACGTAGCGTCACAAAGATCAACTAACGTTTGCAGATTTCCACACATCCCAAAACATGATACAATAGTGTTAGAGATTATGCTTTATCATTTTATATTGTGTCCGGCTAAAACTTCACATTAAAAACATTCTTATAAAAACATATGGAATTATATATATACACCCACACACACACACACACACACATATATATATATATTACGTAGTATAATTAAATATTCAATCACTCTTATACTGAATGTCGTCAAGTTTCTCAAAATGTTCATCTACATATTAAAATGGAAAATTTTGCATTTAGATTTTTCATGCTTTATTTGCATTCGTTATGATCTTTTTTTTTGCTTCTTTTTCTTCTCACATTTTAAAATATAAATTTCCTTAAGCTGCATTACCAGTTAAGTTTGAAAATAACTTTTTCGTATAGGCCTAATAAACTCACCTTTAACTTAAGATAGTAAAAAAAGTCACTCGTTTCCGGTGAGAACTTTTACACTCGTCTCTTCTTTACTGTAGCTTCGTCGATAACCTGGCCCATAGTTACCGTAACCATGGTAACGGGGAGGGAAATGTGGCTCATAAGCTAAATTATTTCTGAGAGTTCCGTACCGAGATCGATGAATCCCAGGTGGAGGGAAATCGGGGTGACGACGCATAAAATATCTGTTTTCATCTGATACTCTAAATTCCCCTGTTCCAAGGTTATAATAAATGCGATAATCATTAGGATAATCATATATAGGAAGATAAGGATAATTTCTTTGATAATTATTGTAGTACCGATGAGGAGGAAACCTTGGTCTGGGCTCATTTAGGTAAAGCGGAAAATCGTTTCCATAATCATTATTAGGTCTGTAACGTGAATGGTGTGGAGGGTTATATCGACTCCAATCGTTTCTATGATAATTTGGATTATTCCAGTAAGGAGGATACCTGGGTTCGTTAAGATAGTATGCGTATCCCTCTCCATAGTTACGGCTACCAGGATCGTAACGAGAATGATACGAGGGATTATATCGATCCCTGTAATCAAACCTATCGCCATAGCCTCCTTCGTAGTCATAGTTATTGTTGTAAGGATTGTTATATTTTCCACTATTTGAATCGTCGTATGTGCTGTTTTTTGTATCTCGGTCGCCATAACTGTCGTAAGGGTAACGACCGTAATCGCTAGAGCTTGTAGATCCAAAGCTGTCGCTAGGGGTATCTGGTCGTTTGTTCAAGTCTTCTACGCCAAGAACTGCATGTTCCCACACAAGAAGGGAACACATAATCTGAAATACGAATGGAATTGTTAAATCTTCTTTGAAGATACTCTAGCTTTGTTAAATATATAACGTTTGTTTGTTTTGAATTTCGCGCAAAGCTACACGAGGGCTATCTGCGCTAGCCGTCCCTAGTTTAGCAGTGTAAGACTAGAGGGAAGGCAGTTAGTCATCACCACCCACCGCCAACTCTTGGGCTACTCTTTTATCAACGAATAGTGGGATTGACCGTGACATTATAACGCCTCCACGGCTGAAAGGGCGAGCATGTTTGGTGTGACAGGGATTCGAACCCGCGACCCTCAGAGTGCGAGTCGAGCGCCCTAACCACCTAGTCATGAATATATATAACGTCTTAGTGCACTGAAAGAATAACAAAGCAAATTGTAGTACCGTGCTAAATGTTTACAAAGCTTATACATCTCAATCGAATTATTGTGATTTCAGACTACTGAAAACATTATTGTAAATTTAAACGATAGTGACTGTTTGTTGTATTTCGCACAAAGCTACTCAAGGGCTATTTGTGTTAACCGTCTCTTATTTAGAAGTGATAGAGTAAAAAAAAGGCACCGCTAACTTTTAGGCTTCTCTTTACCAACCAAAAAATAGGATTTAATATCTCAATATAACGGCCTAACTACTGACAATGTGAGCATACACAGTGACGGGATTCGGACACGCAAGCCACAGATTGCGAGTCGATCTCCCTAATCATCAAGCCATGTCAGACTGCTAAGGACAATTATCACACCCTTTTATAAACCATCTTAATGGCTTCACTATTTGGGTGCTGGTTGAAAAATTCATTCCTTATTATTTTTAAACAAACTTAATATGTATCAATATATTTAAACATCTAACATACAAGCAAGTCTGCAAATTTCATGTGTGTTTAATGAATAAAAAAATTGCAACGGTTGTTAAAGTATATATTAAAACTGTACTTACACACATAGGCACTTCCTGTAAAAGGTAACAAAACATTCATTGCTCTCTTCAAAGTTTTATAACTTCCACGAAACCAAAATGAAAGATAAATATTTGTATTACAGGGAAAAAAAATAATTATAAAAATCGTTAAGTTAATTACAACGATATCCAACGTGATTAGAATAAGTAACTATGAATATAGTATGTACATAAAATTATTTCCAATAAAATACCAAACCTTACTACCTCAATATATAGCCTTCTTTGCTTCTGAAGTATGAAAATAAGATACTACTCAAAGTTTAGGCTATAAATGTATTCAATATCAGTCTGGATCTCTCAGTATTTTACAGTGAACAGTTACAATTCAAATTTATGAATAACAGTTTTATCCTGATTAGTTTTTTAAGTAAATCGAAACTATCAGATCAGCATTTACATAAATAATGTCGAAATTGTATATTAAATTATTAAATACTTACTATTAATTTCATGATGATGCGTAGCAGAAGGCTCTAACCTATTATATGGTAATATTTTGAAAACTTTGTTAAATAGGTGAAAACTAGGATATGTTACAGACACAGTCTTCTCTAGAAACTTATAAGACAAGTAGGTTTAAGCCAACTTGAGAGGTGGGTGGGTGGGTGGGGATAAAAGATGTTAACAACGGTCGTTCTTCTTTGGTGTAGACGTAATAGTGAGTTACAGTTGACGTCCGAACATTGTTTATAACTATTCGAAAACTAGTCTTAGTGGGAGAGTAGATATGTATCACTGGTCATGCATATGTCCGGTAGGGAGTTTCAATTTCAAAATACACGGACCTTGGAGGAGGTATAGTAAGGTCAAAAATGTGCCAGCGACTACAGACAGGAGTGCAATGACGCGTCCCTCAAAGATGTATTGTGGCTCCTCCCACTTGACTTTCTGGATCCCACGCGGGTCGCTAACACCTCAAATATTACAATCAGGTAAGCGATGCAAGCTACGTAATACATACTCGTCCAACCAGAAAAACGTACTTTCTTTTTGGAAAGTTGCCTTGAAGAGTTCTCTGAAGATGAACCGTGGATGACACAACCTGTTTCTCAAGAATTGTATGCTGGATGTATATCTCTATCTCTTTACTGATAAATCGAGTTTTTCTGTGTATAATCACTTTGTACTTACTATAAAAAGAAGAAAAAATAAGTTAAAAGTCATCAAAACATTGTCTGGGAACACGGAAAGGTAATGACCTCGAATTAACTAAAGAATTAAGCAGCGCTTGATTGACTTTTTAACTCCTACTTTCAACTGTGATTTGTATAACGCAATTACACGACTTTGCACATAAATAACTTTACTTTTCAGACGCTCACATTTTTTATCACACTATTTCACTTTAAAAGTCGTGAAAGAAGTAGCTCCAGTGAACTGTAAAGGCAAAACGAAGAGTGCACAGCGAATGATAAGACCAACAAAACGACTAACACTGTCTACGCGGCAGACTTTTGTGCGATGCTTGCTGACCGAAACGTTCAAATGTGACTTTTACTTGTATTTTTGAAATTCGGAGAGATAAATCTTCTTCTTTCAGACTTTTCAATAAAATGTTTCAAAAAAAATTACCAGTGAAGCCTTAAGACCTTATGTTGACTTGTTTGAAATTTTATGTTATCATTTCAACTCAAATATGTTTCAGTGATATACATATAACACGTCTCTACAAGTTTTGTTGTGAACTTCTGATACTTTTGAGGTCCTACAACTTTCTTACAGGTTCTCTCTGAAAAGCTTTGTTAACTCTTTACTTCGAAGAGCTTTTAAAAAAAAAAACTTTCAGAAAATTATTTTATGAAATTGGTCAGAAGAACTATAATACGCTTTCACTTGCTACAGAATTTCTTCTGAACGCTTCAGGCAACAAATGTTTTATGTTATTTCACAAAACGTTTAAAGACAAGATAGTTTTCAATCATGAATGTAGCAAACTGTTGAAGGAGGTTTTTGTTGTACTTCTGAAAGGACAGTCTTCGTGGAAATGATTAAATCTTGACAACGTAAGTGGAGATTGTATGATGACAGACGGTAGACTCCGAAGGATGTCCTTAAATAGAATTAAACGGCAAAGCAGTTAAAATATCTCTTTCGTTTACTTCTTTCCAGTCAGACTGTCCATTTAAAAGTACTCATTGTAAATCAACCTCTATATGTGAAAGTGACTAAATAACATTTCAGTTTTTTTTATGTTACTTATTTTTTAAACATAATTTACGTTTCACTTTCAAAATGCTTTACATCGTTTCTTTGAAATGTAATTCACCTAGAGAAGGCAACGAAATAAATCATTGCTATTTACTGGTTTTCAATTTTAACTTAATACACTCACTTTCTGTATATATTTTGCATTTATACAGTTACATTTTGAGTAATTTATAAGATAAGATATACATATGTGTAAAAGCAAATAGTATTGATGTTTTTTCTACACTATAATTGCTTTATAGTATATGTATATTTTTATTCCTACATTAGAAAATATCAAATGGCATTTTAAATATAATCTGGTTGGCTATGGTTTAATTGTTAGCGTGTGTAGGTTTGAGCCACGATATTCTACTGAATACGCTCTGCGTCTTCAGCTATGGGAGTGTTATAACTGTAACAGTCAATCCTGCTGTTCGGTTATGAGTAGCCGCATACGCGGCGAATGCTGATGACTGGTTGCCGTCTCTTTGGTGAACATTTCTAAATTAGACTATGCCTATATCTTAGAGGCCTCTGACCTGGCTGACTAGCCCATGAAATACCAAAACGTAAACTTCACATCTGAATAAATCACTTATCTTACTATAAAAGCCCAGTACAGAGTTACGATATCTGTTTTGTTTGGCGTTACCGTTTCGAAAAAATATGTTAATGTGTTCAAGCTTGATAAGAATTACATGTAAATATAAAATAAAAATGTTCCTTTAGCAATGACCAGGAACTCTGTCTCGAGCAATTAAAAGTGAGCAAAATTCAATAAAGCCCCAATCGGTTTCGAAAAGTTTAAATTTCATATCTCGTTGCTGATGTTAATTTCAAAGGTACTATTCCGAGTACGTGATATTTCATGTAAAAATAGATATAAAGATATTCTAAAAGTTTAATTTTTATGTTGAGAAAAATTGTTTCAAAAACATGTAATTTTTACACTATGACGAGAAGCGCTCGATTCAGATATACAAGATCTAGATTTTAATATTTATATGTCATTACTCTATATCACATATTGTACAAATTTTGATATTTATACGTCATTACTCTATATCACATATTGTACAAATTTTGATATTTATATGTCATTACTCTATATCACATATTGTACAAATTTTGATATTTATACGTCATTACTCTATATCACATATTGTAAAAATTTTGATATTTATACGTCATTCTATATCACATATTGTACAAATTTTGATATTTATATGTCATTACTCTATATCACATATTATACAAATTTTAATATTTATACGTCATTACTCTATATCACATATTGTAAAACTTTTTGTATTTATGTCATTACTCTGTATCACATATTGTACAAATTTTAATATTTATACGTCATTACTCTATATCACATATTGTACAACTTTTTATATTTATGTCATTACTCTGTATCACATATTGTACAAATTTTGATGTTTATATGTCATTACTCTATATCACATATTGTACAAATTTTGATATTTATATGTCATTACTCTATATCACATACTGTACAAGAAAATAGCCATTGTTGGTAAAAATACAGAAACATAGATTAATACACTGAAGAGTTAATCTCCCTTTTTCTATACTGTTTCGTATAAACGTATTAAAACTCCAAGATGTTTCGACCTTGAAAACTAAGCTTGCGATAAGAAGTTTTTGGCTTAGAAGCAACATGACCTTAGATCAAAAACGTACGGAACGAGAAAAACAATTTTTGGTTATTGCCAACTTTCGAGGAAATGTGAAACGAACATATTTTCTATAAGTTATCAAGTTTTGGCAAATTCTGTTCAAGAAATACTATAAATAATAATTCATTTTATTGCTCAGCAACGAACTGAATTTAACTTTGATGATTAAATAACTGGTGTAATATTGAGTCACTGGACAATTGTATACAAAATTCCACTGCTTTATTTAATTTTATTTTTTCTGGACTCATAAGATAATTATGAACCTAGATTGTACTTGGTTTAAGTTATCTCAAGTAAATATAAATGACTTTTTTTTACAATCGCTGTGTTACTAGAATTATGAAATGTTGATCTATGAATAACACGTTTAGGAATCACTGAGAAATGTTAGTGAGTTTTGCAGCAATCAAATAATAAGCTTCATAAATTAAGGTTCTTGATGAAGCATGAAAGTTAAACATTTTTTGAATTATAAGTGAATAACTAACGGTGCAATTTTAAAGTGAATGTTTATCATAAATTAACATTATTAGAGGAGTATTCTCACTTGTGAAGTTTGTACTAGTTGCATTTCAAATTAATTTAAGTTTCGATTTGTCAGACTTATAGAATCGTGATTAAGTGCTCATTATTAAATGAAGAAATAACTACGGTTGTTTTACAATACGACAAAAATTTAAGCGATTTGTGATACCATTCATCAAAAGCGCTTACGGTAATCTGGGTCTAAGAAATCTCAAGTTTTAGTTTTGACGTACTTGAGACAGCAGTCTGTAACAACCTTCTTTGTTTAGGTTTAATGTACTTGAGACAGCAGTCTGTACCAATCTTCTTTGTTTAGTTTTAACGTACATGAGACAGCAGTCTGTAACAACCTTCTTTGTTTAGTTTTAACGTACATGAGACAGCAGTCTGTAAAAACCTTCTTTGTTTAGTTTTAACGTACATGAGACAGCAGTCTGTAACAACCTTCTTTGTTTAGTTTTAACGTACTTGAGACAGCAGTCTGTAAAAACCTTCTTTGTTGGAGTACATTTACAACAAGATATTACACGTCTTTAGAGACCTGTATGAACTGGAGAGCTGCCTCTAATGGTAAACAATCATACGTTCAAAATTGCTCTTGTGCATAGGAATATCTTGAGCTTGCCTTTGAGCTGCTATTTATTAGAGTACTATACGTTAAGTCGAGCTAATCACATTATAATAACAGTTCTAATATTAAACTCGTGATTACAACAGTAATTGCAGTTAAGTAATAGTGTCGATTTCTATAACTTAAGTTGACAGTAAATATAGTTAAAACAACATCTTCTTTGGTGTGAACAATAAAAATGATTTTATTTAAGGCTCAAATGCACTCTACATGTTTCGGCACTTCTTAACAGTTCCAAACTTTCGGTTCATGCTAGTGCCCTTCATACCCTATACAATAATGAAGTGCTTTTTTGGGGGGGGGCATACTAAATGTTTTGGCAGAGCAATAATCTGTTTTTTTTCAGGTATCATATTATCTAAAGAAGAGAGGTTAATGTTCTGTTGAAACATTTAGTATGTTCCCCTCACAAAAAAATCACTTCATAATGCTTATAAATCGTTGTTTGCCAAATTATTAATATAATAGCATAATGTTTGTTTGTTTTTTGTAATTAAGCACAAATCTACATAATGGGTTACCTGTGCTCTGACCACCACGGGTATCGAAACCCAGTTTCTAGCGTTGTAAGTCCGCAGATACACATAATGTGCTTCCTTACTAAAGAGCTGACATTCTAAAATGTTTGGCTTTGTATTAATAATATTACATCTTTAAATAGCTCACATTATAGTGGTTTCTTTTATGCATCTATAGAAGCATTCAAATTCTAAAAGGATGTTTGGTTGTACATTCATAAAGTGAAACCTTGAAATAAAGTTCAACTTTACATTCAACGCAAAACTTAAAATATAAATATATCATACTTAAAGCTTTGATTTTAAATTAACGGTAATGTTCAAACAGATGCCCAGCACATACTAACGTGTAAAGATAAGCCTTCATGCCTATACCTAACAAGCTTACTAAAACAATGCGAAACTTGCATTTGAATTCGATTAAAAATCAACACAACAAGCAGACGATTACAACTAGAGCATGACAATATTGAAAGTGAATAAACTACTGTAAGCAAATATATATATATAGATATGTATATGGCTAACGTTTCAACAAAGGGACCTTCAGTGGGTTAGCCTTCTTTCCTTGTTTTCTGTAACGCGATCTTAACCATTTCGTTGCGTGTAGATTTACCGTGATATTGTTTCATAAAAATGCAGCATAATGCTATTGATTTAGAATATTCTGTGTTATACTTTTAATCACTAACAAAGCTTCATGCTTGAATTTTGTGAAATGGGCTGATTAACACACAATAGTTTTCAACTACTAGCAGTTAGCAGGTGGTTCTGTAACTGAAGTGGACTTCATACAAAGGAAGTACCGGAAGTAGCCTATTTTAGATTTCTCTTTGCTATTCTTCATCAGGATTCGGTCCATATTTTGGACCAGGAAAGGTCAGGTTTAGCGTAAGCCTCTTCCTCCTTCTCTGGAATTATTTTGTTTGCACTGTTACTGAATCCCAAGTAATAACCCTTGTTACTTTGTTGTTACATTACTCACAGTATGTTACATTTTGTCCATTGTTCGCATTTTTGATTAACATACCCTTTTCGTGCCACGTCCAATTCATGGCGTAATATTAACTTGTATATTTTCA
>NW_013666989.1:160950-163054 GCF_000517525.1 Limulus polyphemus | reverse complement strand
ATATTTTCACTAGCTTCACTTATGTATGATCGCACTATTAGTCCGTGTTCACAATACAGTTCCACTAAGCAGTGATATATACACACACACACACATAATCTTTAGATTTCTAAACATCAAAAATAACGTTTCTTGCATCAAGGATACAATGAAATGATTCGTTTTTCAAGCATTGTTTTTCTTTACGATAGTAATTTTGTAGAGGAGTTATCAGTGTCAGTGTAAAGAACATTATCTGATTTCCACTCAAAATAAGTGTAATAATTTTGCAATATTTCGTGAACTTTTTTCTCTGAAAATTTAAGAAAGTAAATAATAAATATTAACTTAAGGTTGTCCTCTTTTAAAGCTATTAAACACATTTACATCACACAACTACAAGTTTGAAATATAAATATCAGAAATTGGTAGGACCGTTAGAAACTACTCTAACCCAAATTTAATAACTAATGCAAGAAAAGTTTGTCAAAATCTATAATTTCTCCTTGAGTTTCAATTACTTAACCTTTGTTTAAATATTATTTGTAGTTTGTCAAAATCTACAATTGCTCCTTCAGTTTCAATTACTTAACCTTTGTTTAAATATCATTTGCAGTTTGTCGAAATCTATCTTTGCTCGTCCAGTTTCAATTACTTAATCTTTGTTTAATATCATTTGTAGTTTGTCAAATTCTATCTTTGCTCCTCCAGTTTCAATTACTTAATCTTTGTTTAATATCATTTGCCTCTACTAAATGATTATTTTTACATGACCTTTATGCAATAACCGAAATCAACACTTTAGATGATTAAAAGTTAGCTAAAATGAACAGAGTTATTAGTCATTTCACCTATAATTAATCTTTCTTTTTTACTTAACAAATTAACTGAGTTATATTTAAAGTTCTCAGGCAGATATTAAGACGGGAAATAATATATATATATACAAACTGCTATCTTTTTCTTGTTAAAAAACAAAGTATAGTGGGAAAAAACAAAAGTACTGAAGGAAAACAGAAACTCGTCTTTGCATTTATGTTAAAAACCCGAGGCTAGAAACATCCTGTACAACAAACTTGTGCCGCAGACATTGACCGCGAAAGTAGACTTTGATACTACCGACTCGACTGTTTATTTTTTAGTATCGAGGAGAGACAAAGAATATGTACTCCAAACCTATGAGTTACTAAAAACTACATTATTAAATGCAATGTATACGTATTTAAAATCCATTCACTTTGTTAGAGAAAAAGTTGTCGCAGACCGGTCGAAGAATTAATAAAATACATATTAAACTATAGTTCGTGGCAACTTTCTTCAGATATTACTCTCGGATATACGGGAAATTCTGAGTTGTCAGTGTTCAAATAATAATTACTTTAATCATTGAAAAAAAAACATTAACAACTGCAATGCAGTTTATGACAAGAAGAAGCCCCCCTAGTGGCACAGCGGTATGTCTGCGGACTTACAACGCTAGCAACCGGGTTTCGATACCCGTGGTAAGCAGAGCACAGATAGCCCATTGTGTAGCTTTGTGCACAACTTCAAACAAACAAGACAAAAAAGAATAAAATCATTTTATACAGGCTAGATTGTTTTGTTTTTAGGTTTGTATGCACCTTTGAAACTGTTTCAATCAAATTTTGATATTCAAACTTGTAACATAAGTTTATGTTTCTACATAACATGTGCTCTTCAAGAAAGTTTCCATGTTAGAAAAGTCATAATAATTTCAAGTTCAAAGTTAGGTACTAATTATGATTTAATTTGTTCAGTCTTTACTATGTATTCCAAAACTAAATATATATGTTTTTAACGTGAATAGATCTTTGAAACTGTAAGATAACCTCTATGACTAGTCTAGGATAGAATGTATATTTAAATAACAATTTCTGTAATATCATTCCAGAAAAAACATTTTGCTAAAACCTATAATATCTAGTTATTTATGCTGAAATGTTTCATTAGATTTATATTATTCAATATAAAGTTCCCCCTTTTAATTAATTTGAGAATCCCATAGTTTTTTGGGGGTCAGTTTGTTTGTTTTGAATTTCGCGCAAAGATACACGAGGGCTATCTGCGCTAGCCGTCCCTAATTTAACAGTGTAAGACTAGAGGG
>NW_013666989.1:158727-160393 GCF_000517525.1 Limulus polyphemus | reverse complement strand
CCTAACCACCTGGCCATGCCGGGTCCCTTGGAGTCAGCTGACGTTGAAAAGCATACAGTTGTTTCCATTTCTTTACTTATTTCGTTATCTAATAAAATTACTATAATTACTATATCTTCGTAAAAGATATATAAATAAAAATATTTAAAATTTCATACCACAAAGTAATATGACTATGGCAGGTACCAATCAAACTGTTCCATGTTGAAACAGCGGTAAGTTTGGGAAGTTACAACGTTAAAACCCGGGGTTCGATTCCCCGAGGTGGACACAGGAAATAGCCCAATGTGGCTTTGGTCTGAAAAGAAAAAATAACAATCGTAATCCTAAAGAACTTGACTAAAGCATATTTTGTTTGAGTCAATAGTTGCGAGCGTTTGAAGTCATCAGTAGGATTCAGCTGATGCATTTGCGTTTTTGTAACTGAATACGCAACTTATAAATACTGCATATACCTCAACAGTTTGAACATTTTTGTTACTTTTTAAAACTACTTGAAACTGAAAATAATTCCATCTTCAGACATCTCGATTATAATGTGTACTAGCGTAACACAGTCATTCTTAAGTGGTACTAGCGGGTATTAAACTGAAATAACACACTTTAATTACTAGAATAGCGTCGCACAATCACTATACGTAGTGGCGGTATTTATCTGTAATAACACACTTTAACTGCTAGCATAGTGTCGCATAGTAACTTTTAAGTAGTACCAAACACTAAATTATATTAACCCAATTTCACTGTTAGCATAGAGTCGAATAGTCATTTTTAAGTTTTTCTAGGCACTGATCTATATTAGCACACTTTTACTGTCAACACGGCGTCGCACAGTCACTCTTAATTAGTGCCAAGAGCTGAACTATGTTAACACACTTCTACTGTTATCATAAATTCGCACAGTCACTTGTAAGTAGTACCAGGCACTGGAATACATTAACATACTTTCACTGTTAGCAAGCAATAGACTAGACTATTTGGCACCTGTTAAAAACAACACCTAATGAATTATCAATGAAGTCTTCAACTGTGTGAACAAGACGCCAAAATGAAAGTATAGTAGTATCAATGTAGTTGATAGATAACTTTGTACATAAAATAAGTTTGATAATAAGCGTTTAATAACTGTTAACTATTGTATTCATTAATTAATATATATATAAAACCAAGACTAATACATTACGGAAACAAAATCTGGTAAATTAGCAAACGTTTTAACAATAATCATTATCCTACGTTCTTATGAAAAGTCTTTAAGCAACTGAATGTTTTTTACAGTTTAAGTCTAAACCTATTTTTATCAAAATAAAACATTATGTAAGACTTTATAAAAACGTTATTATTTTCATAATGCCACTGGTACCTAAACGTTTCACTGACGTAAATCTGGAGACAAAAACAAAACAAAAACTTGTATTGCTAAATCAGAAAGGAACCATTCACAATCGATTATATGAGTTGAGATGTTTAAATGTAAATTGAACATTCAAGGTCATAAAAATTAAGATATTAAAATCCAAGTAATAAAAAGTATTTACCTAACATTTCGGTTTCCGCCTTAACTAAAGGCTAAACGTCTACTGTTTTTGTGCCTAGAATTCAAATGGTATGTTACAAAAACATCAAAGTGCAGTACAATAATTTGTTTGAAGTTAAACACAAAGCT
>NW_013666989.1:155560-158600 GCF_000517525.1 Limulus polyphemus | reverse complement strand
TATATATATTATTTTATTCCTTAGTCAAAATAAATTCTTTGTATTTTCTTTCTAGACTGTTTCTAGACATTTTGATTAAATTTTGAGCGTGAGATTGTACAAAATTTTCACCTACGGTTTCTTTTACTGTATTATTTTTCATGACATGACATGTGAGGAATGATGTCTACTTGTAATAACATCTTTCAAAGTTACACGCTTACTGGGACTTATGAAAACAAACAAAACACGAACAGCCCCTCAGTCTCATCGGCAAGTCTGAGGACTTCTAACACTAAAACTCGGTTTCGACATACTGTGGGCGTAGCACAGATAACCCAACATATAGCGATGTGTTTAACATAAAAAAACAAAGGAAAGTGAACAAGTAGGTTTTAAAAATTATTTCCAGGTTTTTTTTTTCGAATGTTTATTCCTGACATACTGATAGCTTTGCGAATCTAATCAGTTACATTGCCTTCTGAGATACACCGCCTATCTGGAACGAGAGTAGGATATCCGTTTCTGCGCCCTGCGGCGCTCTGCTTCTAAACCAAACTCTGTCGACTCTCTCCTGGATCCGCCACTGAATTACATGGGGTGTGTGTATGTATAATGTCCAGTAAGAGTCATGCTTATTAGCCATTTTTGTGACACAATTAAAAGGACACTAACCTTGTAAAATAAGTTGTTTAAAATCTCCCCCTGGCAACTATTTTTGTTGTATAGTGTCACAAGTTTTGACAAAGCGTTTAAGTTGACCAAAAATAATATCTCGTTTAAATTAACAAAAGAGATTAATGTCCAGCTAAGCCTAAACTTTCACTGTGTTTTTTAACTGTGTTTTTCGCGCCGGCTTTCTAGGTAACTTAATGTGTCATGTTGCCCTAGTAGTTTTGAAACAGTTGGATAGCCGCCCTAAGACATAAACATTTATTTTAACTGTTGTATTCGCGCCAAGTTTCTAAATGATTTAATAGACTAGTAATTTATAAACTGTTTTCATTGTTAAATTAACTATAGTCTATTAATTGTAATTAATATTTTTGTAATATTATTTTTTTATCAGATTAGTTATTTCGGGAAAATGGTTTTATAACAAATCTTTAATTTTTTTTCTATTACCTTTCCAATTTTTTCATTTTTTGTTGTTGTCGTTTGTTTTCTTGGTAATGCAGTTTGATCAACTATTATTAGCCGAATGTTCTTAAAACGTTATGTATATATAAATATAATTTACTGTAGTGAAGAGATAACACAGTTTCTAATATCTAGAGACAGCTACACTTGTTTTCTTTTTCTTTTTTCATGTAATTTAAACACAGTTCACCAAAACGTCTACACACTTAAGACCTTGCATACTAGATGGAAAGTAATCATCCCATTAATCTTTTATTTGTAGTTTTTTTTAATCTAAAGACAACATTAGATTAGATAATGAAGCTTACCACTAATCCGCCGGTGTAAATTTAAGATTATTATTTTTATTTATATATTTTCATATGAAAAAACAGAACATTTAGCAAGAAATTATTCATGCTTATCGCTCTTTAGATCACACTTACATATTTTCGACTTCCATCTTATACTGTTTACCAACTCAAAACGGATTTTTTAAATGTATAGGTAAAGTTATATCTCTTTGTAGTCTCCATATCAACATATTGTAAATAAAAGTTAAATAATTTTTCATATAATTCATATATATAATATGGGCACATATACACACATTTTTGGAGAGAGAAATAGATCGCTGGGCCTTATTTTTATATTTAGTGCTTCATTCACCAACTGTTAATACCCTGTATTTTCCAACTTAGCTAAATAACCACAATCAAAGAAATACACGTGTTTATTTGCAATCCTTTTATATTTATCTTTTAATACCCTATGGTTTCGTTAACACAAAAGTCAAAATTTAGTGCATACAATTTTGAAGATATTCGCAAAACGTATTGTTTCTTTGAAATCTATTTCAGTTGCTGTTCATAAAATTTTCGCCATCAAGTTCACCATTAGATCAATCAGCTTCAGTAGTTCGTAAGGTATAAGGTATTTAAATATTTTGTTTAATCTATTACATTTTTTGCACTATGATACATTTAAAAAAGAATGGATTTATTTATTTCTTGTTAAACACAAAGCTACACAATAGGATATCTTTACTGTGTTCACCAAGAGTATCAAAACCCGGTTTTTAGCGATGTGAGCCCTCACATTTACCGCTGAGGAGCAAAACAAGAAAGGAACGTTGTAGAACAATAGAACAGGCAAAGCTGCTATCTGTCGGTTAATATGAGAAATTCACGTATTTTAAATTATAAATTGATAAAGTATTGCATATTCATTTTAAAAGTGACAGCTCTTTCTTTTATTTTTTATCCTTATTTTTAAACTTATATATATTCAGTTCTTCAAAGAAACCCAAAACCAACTATACATTTTATTAGATAATATAATTGCATTTCTTACAGTGAGCTGTTACTGTTTGCTTTCAAAATATAATAAAACATTTCGAAATTTCAAGACCTTTTATCAAATAAGTAAATGTAAACTAAAGCTTGAAATACAATGAGACAAAAAATAAGTGGCTTTAGTTACAGAGGTCATATTATTCGGACAAAAAAATTCCTAGGTTTAAAAAACAATCATTAAGAATTAAACAAATATCTGAGTAACAAAATTAAGGCACCTGAAAAATTTTGTGATTTGTGTAACAGTTCTAAGTTTAATCCCTTATCATTTCATTTGGTTGAATTAAGTCATCTGCAAATTTGTTATTAGAATACACTAAGCGCCACCTGGTTGTGAAGGGATCAGGCTTAAAGTTCTTTTCTTGAAATAACTTTTTGTGTCACGGTGATACAGACGTAAGCTTATGACCTTACAATGATCAAATAGTGGGGGTTCAAAACAAACAAAATGAAATAAATATATTTCGAAAAGCAAAAATAGAAATGTATTAGCTATATACAGTATAATAGCACAGATGGTTTTATTGTATCAAATTGTTTACATGTTCCTCACTATTTCCTGTACGCTGAATCCGAAAAATGATATC